>NW_007250629.1:209947-212414 GCF_000164805.1 Carlito syrichta
GCGCGCCTCGGGATCCAGCCTGGTCTGTCGCCACCTGGCTTCGGCGCGCCCCGCTCGGCGGGGACCCTCGGGAGCGATGCCGATGGATGTGATTTTAGTTGTGTGGTTCTGCGTGTGCACGGCCAGGACAGGTAAGCACGGCTGGGGCGGTTGGGAGACCGGGGAAAGCGGTGCCTGGAGCCCGCGCCGGCGTGGGGAGACCAGGAGCCGGGCTCCTCGCGGGGCTGGGGAAGGGCGGCAGCGTGGATCGGTCCCTCGGATCTCTCTGCCCTGCTCGGGGTGAAAGGTTGAGGAGCGGGACTCGCGGGCTAGAGGATGTCCCCGAGAAGCGCCCCTTCCCGGAGGACGCGGCCTCGGGGACGCAGGAGTGAGGGGCGCGGCCGCGCGGGCGCACCCTCGTGCGGCTGCTAACCGGCTTCCCGATCCCAGGGAGCGAAATCCGCAGCAGGGCGGGCCCTGGAGCCCCGCGCCCCCGAACTTGAAAGGACCGGCGGAGATCACTGTCCCAGACCCCCGCCGGGCAGGGCAGGGGTGGTCGCGGGAGTCGCGCCCGCAGCGAGAGCGCTTCCGGCGGGCGGGCGCGGCCCGGGCTCGGGAGGGCGCGGCGCGGCGCGGGGCGAGAACTGCGGAGAACGCAGGCGTCCCGCGATCTCTTCTGGTGCCTTCCTGACTCTCCCCGGGAGAACTCCAGGAGTATCCTCCCTCGCTCCTCGGGCCCTCCAGGGCTGGGCGAACAATTATTTGAGAGGAATCGGAGCGGTAGAGGCAGTCTGGGGAGATTTTCTCAAGCTCCAAACCAATTTTCCCTTACTATAATCCAGAGTTCGGGGTGGGGTGGGGGGTGGGGGGCACGAGGGTAACGCGAGTGTGTGAACTCCCCACTTCGTGCTGCCTCGGAGACGCAGTTGTGAGGACTCTGAGCGCATCTCCTTCCTTCCGCCTCCACCGGCTCCCCTGCCTCCAAGTCCCGTGGGGATCGGAGACTGGCTAGCAGCCTCCTTCTCCAAGGAGCTAGTAGTAGATTCGGAGACTGGGCTGAGGCGGGGCGAGGTAGAAAAGTAGGGGCAGCGTCGGAGGCTTTCATTCCTACCCAGCCATTCCCGGTACGTGCTGCCTACTTTGCACCCCAGAATCTCTGTGTGGTCATTCCCTACCACCCCCTAACCCCTGTTTTCATCCTCATGTCCCTTCTCTAGAGGCTTAGCCTCCTCCCTAGATGGGGGAGCAAGTTTGTCTGGAGAGGGCTGAGGAGGGGCCCCACCCTTGGTTGACTCAAAAGTTCCCTGGGCTTGCGCCCCGGCGCCCCTCTTTGGCGGCTAGCCCGCCTGGAAATCCAGGAGTTGGGCGTTTGCGAGCTTCCTGCCGGCCCCTCCCACCTCCCCAGGACCGAGCCGGCAGCGCCTTTCCTTTGCTTTAACCGAAGAGTGTCGAGGATGGATTTCTCCAGGGACAAAAGACCCCCCCCCCCACTCCATTCCTTATCTTCACCGGAGCTTCGTAGGGAGACGCCGAGGCTCGGTGTAACCTAGAATGGTTGCCTCTGGAGTTCAGGCCCATCGGGATGGGTTAGTTTTTTGGGAGGAACGCGCGCGCCCCGGGAAGATCAGGACAGATGAAGCTAGTGCGCAGCGTGGGCTACCTGCCCTGCCGCGCGGAGAATACGATGCCGGTGGGCATCTTACAGAGGAGCAGCAGACAGGGAGAAAAACTAGACGGGAAGGAGGTGACCCAGCGGTCAGTCCACGTCCCCAAATGCGTATCACGACTGGACATGTCTAAATGCTTTGTTCTCTTCACTCCTTTGAAAAGTCGCCGAAAAGTGCCCTTACCCAGCAGTGGAACGGGTGGCGGGTGCATTGCTTTAGAACACGGTCTTTAAGAACACGGTCTTCCCCGCCCCCACCTTCCACTCCCAATCCCCTTTAAATCTTGTAAAAATTTGGTTGTGGGGGAAGACTCATTCACATACTTATTCCTTCAACAGTGAGCGGTGTGTCTCGCTGGATGCTAGGATTACTTATGCAAAGAGGAAACGCCTTGGTCCTTGACTTCTAGGAACTTGATGGCTTAGCGGATAACCTAGATAGAAACTGGAAAGCATTTTTTATTTTACAGATTGCTGTGGGTGGGAGGTGGAGAAAAAGGAGTATAGGTTTGTATTAAGGACATATAGGAAGGACAGTGTGAATTAATTCTGCGGAGGGATGGTGGCATCGGAGAGTTGTGCCATGAAGGCTTTGTAGGGACTTTTTTCAGGTGAAAAGCATTCTAGGCAGAGGGAACAGCTTGTGCAAAGTTAAGAAGCTTGGAAGGGTGAGACCCACTGGTTGTAGCTGTTGCGGAGGGAGCTAGGGCTTTTAATGCTACTTGGCACAATTTGAACACCAGAGGCCACATTTTTCTTCTACAAAAATTGCCAGAAGAATCGGAGAGACAGCATGTGTGTGTGTTGGGGGGGGGGGGGGGG
>NW_007250629.1:212434-245868 GCF_000164805.1 Carlito syrichta
GGGGGGGTGTTCGTTCTCTCTGTCTGCTCACTTGACATTTCTTGTGGCTCTGAGGGGCTGTCTGTAGTAGCTTTCTGGGGCAGCCCCATTGATTTTGCCCCCAAACCACCATTTCCATGTCAAACATCTATCCTCTTCTTAGGTAGCAAAAGCTGGCCTGTGATTAGCTTATCGGGATCCAAACAGCCACTTGGAATTTTTTTTTTTTTTGTCAAGTGGGACAATTGTTGTCTGGGCTGTTAACAGTCCTAGATGAAATAAACATGCGGTTCACTTAGTGGCTGCTCAGATATCACCTCCTTTTAATGGAAATGAATAGATGATATCAGACATATTTTAATTAAAGCAAGACTGCAATGCAGAAACCGTTACCTATGAAAAGATCTAATGATAGATGTCATAAGAAGCGCTTAAGTTGCTCCTTGTTGAGAGAACTTTTTTTTAAGTGTAGAAAGTGGAGTCAAGATAGGAGGCGTTGTTCTACAGTTCTTGAAATTGGGGGTTGAAAAATAATTCTGGATATCCCAGTATACCGCTGATAATGAAAATTTAGGAGGCCATAATAGCAGTGATAACACATGATCTCCAATGTTTTGGAGGTGTAACTAACGTAACACTCAGTGAGAGTCCCTTCATTGCTTTCCACTTTGTTTTGGTCACCAGGCTAGGGGGAAGGGAGTACCTGTGACTTCAAAGCCCCAGGCAAGGAGAGAATGCCCTCTGCTGCCGCCTGCTGGAAAGGAGAGATTTTCTTTTTGAAGTCACTCCCAGGCGGTTCATTAATTATGAATTGAATAATGGAGCTGTGAACGTGGCCCCCAGCCTCCATTGATCATGTAAAATATTGGCCGACTTCAAATAGGCATAGAGCATATTCTTCAAGAAAATTGCTTTTGGGGTATTAAGAACCTTTGTAGGTACCCAGGGGCCCAAGTCTGATTAAGTGGTTGTGAAATCCTGTGGTTAAATGAGGTCTTGGAGCATCTTTCTAGCATCATTTTACTCTGCACGGACGAGAGGAAAACAGCTTCTGCCATGGACAATGAGCTGGATTGGATTTGAAGTGAGCCAGACTTTTAGAATGATTTGCTTGGGAGCATAGGCCCAGGACCCCAAAGGTGAACTGCATGGACTTCGTCCCCCCTGCCCCAGCACTCCCTAGGTGGGGCCAAAAACAAGTATGCCTTCCCCAGATCCATGCCTCCTGCTCACTCCCCCCAGGATGAGGCCGTGTGGCTCTATTCTGCACACACTCTATGACCTTGAGGAAGAGATGTGCTGCCTCAGTTTCCTCATCTGCCCTGTAGAGAGCAGTAATAACACATACTGCAAAGGAGTGTTGTGACTTTAGATCAAATCATTTCTCTGTAAGGACTTAGCATGTAATTTGTGTTTAAAACATTCGCCATTACTTATCAATAACAACAATAAATATCATTGTCAAACAGTCAACCAAAGTTTTTATCTGGAAGTTTTGAGAAGGTTGAGCCATGATTTGTGGAAGAAGCATCCTGAGTTGTGGCAAACAGGTGACTGGTTCTTTCGCCATGACAGTGCCCTTGCCCACACTGCACTGAGTGTTCAACATTTTTGGACCCTCGTGCCCCATCCTTCCTAATCCCCTGATGTTACCCCAAGTGATACTTTTTGTTTTCCTGGTGACCAGCAGCAGCAGCAGACACTCTGACTAGGGTGGAAGTTCTGAATCCCAGGGTCTGGTCTCAAGTGCCTCTGTGACATTGACGTGCTGCCCCCAAGGTTTTTAGACTATTTCCTCCCCAGGAGCTTTTTCTCTTGCTTAATTCTAATTTCCAGCTTCAGCCATTTGTAGAACCATTATGTCCAAAGTGGAAAACTTTAATAGCGTTTCCTAGGAAAGGGCAGGCGTGCCATGCTTGGACAAGAAGCAGAAACATTAAAATAAAAAAATTTTTTTTATGGAATCAACACTCATACTACATAAGGTTCAGGAGAGGCCATGGACATGCTGCCTTATTAATAGGATTTCTGATTCCCTAGGCTGTGTGCAAAGTGCTATTCTTTACACACCATGCTATTGGCACGAGGCATTTTCATCCTGAAGGCGACCAATTAAAAGGAGAGAAGAAAACTGTATTCAGAAGCTTAATTGATTTCTTTTCTCTAGTCTTTATGGGATGATTTCATAATAAGAGTGATGCAGTGCTCTTAAAGTCAGAGAAGCCCCTTCACTTGTGAGTTGTGTGTGTGTGTGTGGGGGGGGTGAATATAGATTTAATATATGGATTTTACAGACAAGCCCGGGGGAGAGACTTTTCTAGGTCAAGAAGGTGGAGAGGGGTTGGAGGAAGGAGGCCATCTGTATCTTTAGTATGATTGCAGTGGACTCGAGGACTGCAGAACTAGTGGCCTGCAGAACTAGTCTTATCTAAAACAGATGAAGCAAACCCTAGCTGGACACCAACTGTAGACCTGACTGAGGTGTGGGAGTGTTGATACGAGGGAGGATCAACAAAAAACCCAGAATTATCTTTTTGGAGGGCAATAGTACATTCGGAATTTGTTCTCCTGGATCAACCACAGTTTTTATCTGGAAGTTCTGAGAAGATTGCATCATGATTTGTGGAAGAAGCACTCTGAGTTGTGGCAAACAGGTGACTGGTTCTTTCACCATGACAATGCCCTTGCCCACACCGCACTGAGTGTTCAGCATTTTGGACCCAGTCTGGCATGACTCCTGTGCCTCATCCTCCCTAATCTGCCGATGTTACCCCAGAATGTTTTTTGCTTCCCTGGATGAAAAAAGTTCTCAAAGGGAAATGTTTTTCCAATGTGGAAAAGGTGAAACCAAAAATGGCAGAAGCACTAAAAGACATCAAAATGGACGAGTTCAAAAACTGTTTTGAGCAGTGGAAAAAGCATCTCAATAGGAGCATTGCATCAGATGGAGAGTACTTTGTAGGTGACTGAGGATTAGACATATAAGAATAAACACATAATTTTCTATAAATAAATTCCAGGCTTTTTTGGGTTCTCCCTCTTTTAGTTACCTGTGAGACCTCACGAGTCTGGGAGACATTCCCATTTTATGACTGAGGAAACTGAGGCTCTGGTAAGTGAAATGATTTTCCCAAGAGTACAAAGTTAGTAGGGGAAGAGACTGGACTGAAATTGGCTCTCAGCTTAGTGTTGTGGAAGCAACACTTTCTGTATTGAGGGTGCTATGCTCTCATTTGGAGGTGAGGACTCCAAAGGATATAACTGGATGTTCTACCAGTTCTGCAGAGTCTGGGTCTTTTTAGGCTTGTCCAATTGCAAGGCCCCTAGTCTGGGAGATTTGAATGTCTTAAGGATGACCATAATAGAAAGTCTTTAAGCATTGGTCAATATTGCCACAATTATGTTGCATAACAAACAACTCAAAACTCAGTGGCTTGAAGCTACAGTCATTGATTATGGTTGTCTGTAGGTTGGATTGGTGTTGACTTATCTAGTCTGGGTTTGATAAAGCTTGATTCCAAACTCAGGTAGGCTGCTTGTTCCACCTGTCTCAGTCTTCTTGGATCAGTGGGCCAGCAGGACCCCGTTCTTCTCATCAGGATGTAGAAGGACAAGTGAACAAGCCCCATCGTGCAAGCATATTGATGCCTCTGCTTGTGTAATGTCACTAACATCCTGAAGGCCAAAACAAGTTATACAGCTGAGCTCAAATTCAAGAGATGGGGAACTTCACTCTCCTGATAGTGGAGAGAGCTGCAAAGCCACATACCAAAGGTTGCAGATATGGGAAGGGTAAAGATTTGAGGTTAATTATTCAGTTAGCCATAGTTCCTTTTAGAAATTTTCCTTAGCCTGCACGCTCTCCTGTCCTCTCATGGCATCCCCAGGTGTATAGATTGTCCTGAGGTCATTGCATCCAAAACATTGATCATGCACCAACTCATGAGGTCATTAGTCAGTCCCTAAATTCAGAACCTGTGCAAGTTACTGGAGTCAAAGGGATGCTTCCTCTCTTCTTGCATCCAGCTAAGAACACATTTCCTAGACCACTTTCCAAATTACTGGACTGAGAAAGACCAGCTTGGCTCTCCTGTGAGATTTAAATTCTGCCGTATAGATGTAGAACACTATAGATCAAACTGAAATATGAGTTCCTTGCCTGTCTTTTCAAGGTGATCACAGAACGGCTGGCATCTGAACTCACTTGGAGAAAAACACCACCTGTCTCACTCTTGCCTCTGAAGGCTCTTGCCTCTGAAGCCCACCTAGCTCAGCCCTTCTCTGCACAGAGTAGGCACTTGATAGCCTTTGTGAATTGGGTTTGTGAGATGAGCACTGTCAGGCAGGTAGGATGGAAACTTAAAGTTAGGCCACATTTAAAATGTAAGAGCATATCACATCTCTCTTCTCCTGAATCATAAACCCTAAAACCCTCCAGTGATATCTCATCAGCATTAGAATAACATCCCAACTCCTTGTGGGTCTGACTTGCGCCTATTCCCGGCCTCATTTTCTGCTACTCCTGCCCACCCTATTCTGTTCCAGCCATCATAGCCTCTGTTCCTTGAACACTCCAAGTTTGTTCCTGGTTTGCATGGACTGCTCTGTGCATGTGGAAAGCTTCTTCCCACCTCATCTTGCCTCAGTGAGTCATCCAGGTTTCAGCTCAAAAGAACCTCCCCCAACTTTCCTTTCTAAAGTAGGCCCCCCACCCCGTTCAAGTTACTTTACATCCCATCACTCTGTTTTATTTTCTTCACAGCATGTATTGTCATCTCAAATTATCTTATTTATTTGTTTACTTGTTTGCTTTTTGTCATCTCCCCACCTCTCCCTGCCCCAGGAATGCAAGCCCTGTGAGTCCATCTTCAGTGCTTAGCATTGTGTATGTTATGTAGTAAGCAGTAGTAATATCTGCTGAAAAAAATTACTAAATGAATGAATGAATGCAGAATGAATGGAAGGAAGAGTTGTCTTTGGGTAAACTGGTCCCATAACTGGCTACATTTGGAAGGGGGCAACTTAAACCTTCAGTTCTGGGGACAAAGGGAAGCCTGACAAAAACTGAGAAGGCAGTTGCTGGGTGCAGTGACTCATACCTGTAATCCCAGCACCGTGAGAAGCTGAGGTGGGAAGATTGCTTGAGACCAGGAGAACTTGTCTCTACAAAAAAAAAAGGAAAAAAAAAAAGAAAAGAAAAAAAGCCAGGCGGGGTGATGTGCCCCTGTAGTCCCAGCTACTTGGGAGGTTGAGGCAGAAGGATCATCTGAGCCCAAGGGGTGGAGGCTGTGGTGAGCTGTGATCATGCCACTGTAATCCAGCCTGGGTGACAGAGTGAGACTCCAACTAAAAATAAACAAATAAATAAATAAAATAGAAAAAAATGAGAAGGCAGTTATATATACTATGCCTTCAACTTAACCTTTTATCTGCCTTGGCAATGACAGGTTTCAGCTCCAAAGAGGTCTTTCTGACCAACATCTGCTGACAGAAGCCTAAATTACTGCACTGGTTTCTGCTTCCTAACCGGAAGGCAGGTTTTCTTCCTCAAGTCTGTAGGGCCTGGAGTGAAGGTGGGGGGACAGATGAGGTGGGAAGAACTCGTGATGCCCTGATGCACATCACTCAGTGGGAGAAAGCTCTCCAAATCTTGCCTCAGTGACTGCATTACCATCAGACGAAAGTTGACAGCTGTTGCTGATTAAAACATTTCCAACTGCGCAATCAGAACTGCACTATTGAGATGCTAAGTGTAGATAGACACAGCCTTTATGAATGGATTAAACACAGTCCCTTAGAGTGATCTGTAGCCTTATTACTATAGGTGGTTGGAAGTCACTTTGCCCTCATGGAAGAATAACTCCACAGTACACCCCTGGGTGAGAGACATCCTAAAGGATTTGTCTTTCTCAGACAAGGGAGTAGGAGGCTCAGGGCCATGTTTCTCTGCACTGAGGTTCTCTCACAAGAGTTGTATGGGTATCTAGCTTTCCATCCAGACATGGATGGAAATATACATCCATTTTTCCAGGAGTTCTCCTTCCTGGTCAGTCCCTCTGCCACCCTTCTCTGACAGGGACTAGGGTCCCTCTCTATTTGCTTCCTCCTTATGACAGGTGGGTATGCCTGGTTAATTAGGGAACACTCTGTGGAAATGTCTACTGGCAGTGGTGGTGTTGCCAGACTTTTCTACATCTGTCTCTGAGGCAGGTAGATCAGGGCCACAATTTTGTATGCACAGTCCTCAAATTTAAAAAAGCTTGAAAACTCTATGTTTTTTTCATAATTCACCTGACAGCAGAACCTATCCTGAGTTGAACTCATTTCATGACAAAATTTGACCTAAACTGACCTAAGCTTTATTTATGCCAATGAGAGAAATATGTCATACTTTTTGCTCTAAAAATATTGTATTTGATTGTGGGGTGCCGATTTAGACTTTACGCTGAAGGTGTTACATAAAATGTAGTATATTGGCCCTCTTCCCTTTCTAACATATGACCCATTCTGAATCTTGAAATGTTGTCCAGGGGTTTTAGATAGGAGACTATCAATCTATAATGAAAAGTGGGGGTGAGGAAAGGTGTAAAAAATAAAATGTCAATAGGGTGGTGGGGCAAAGAGTTGCTTTCCTTTTCCTTTCAGGAAGAGAGACTCTTGAAGCACTCATCATTCACTTCCTTGAATTCCCTGCCTTTCCCTGCCCCTGGAATCTCTGCCCCATATTGCTACTAGTAGTCTGCGCTTTAAGCCATAACAGCTCTGTCTTTCTTTCCAGTGGTAGGCTTTGGGATGGATCCTGACCTTCAGATGGATATTATCTCTGAGTTTGACCTTGTGAACACCACCATTGGAGTCACTCAGGTGTCTGGAATGCACAATGCCAGCAAAGCATTTTTATTTCAAGGTAAAGGTACCTCCTTCTTTGATGGGGGCAGAGATTGGGTGGGGGGAGAGTTTGTCTGGAGAGTGCTCATCTGGTGTGTATTTGTCTAGGGATCACCTTTGCTATTTTTCTTGTGGTATTATCCTGAATGTTCAGATGTGCAGGGGTATTCTGAAGATAGGAGGAAGATATTAGAGGGCATGATGGTAAACTGTTTGGTTTGGAAGTAAAATATTTCTTGATGATTTTGATGGGGATCTAAAGTAAAATGAATTTGTAAAACCTTAAAAGTCGCCGGCCATATTATTGTTACAGGATATTTCATTAGCTATTACCTATATTTTTACCTATACCTATACTTATATCTGTATCTGTATCTTTCATCTAATGGGTAGGCTGTGAGCACAGAGGATGTCTTATGGCTACATTCTTTTTGGGGTATAGTTTCTTGATTCTGTTCATTATAAACTTGTCTACAATTCACTAAATTATTCAATAAGCATTTATAGAGGCAGTGCAGTGTGGTTCTTAGAAGCATAGTATCTTAGTCCATTTATTGTTATTTATAACAGAATACTTGAAACTGAGTAATTTTTAAATAACACAAATTTATTTCTTGTGGTTATGGGGGCTGATAAGTCCAAGGTTGAGGGGTTGCATCTGGTAAGGGCCATCTTGCTGGTGGGGAAGCTACACAGAGTCCCAAGGCAGCTCAGGGCATTACATGGTGAGGAGGCTGAGTATATGAGTTCATGTCTCTTTCCCTGTTCTTGGAAATCATGAGTCCCATTTCTTCATTATATTAATGATTATATACATGTGTGTATATATATATATACACACACACACACATATACATGCATACATATTTATATGTTAATTATATACCATATTAATGGAATAACTCATTAATCCATAAATGGACTAATCCACTTATAAGGGCAGAGCTTGCATGACCCAATCACCCAGTAAAAGTTCCACCTTTCAATACTGCCACATTGGGGATTAAATTTCAAAATGAGTTTTAGAGGGACTACATATTCAAACCATAGCATGTGTACTCTGGAGTCCTATTGCCTGGGTTCAAATTCCAACCTTGCCACTTGCTGACTTGGAAACTTTGGGCAGCTACTTATCCTTTCTGTGCCTCAGTATCCTCATCTGAAATAATATTCCATATCTCATGGGGTTATTACATGGATTAGAGGTGCTAATCTATTAAAGTGATTGAAACAGTGCCTGGTACACAGCAAATGCTTAATAAGTACTAGTTATTATTATGGAATTCTTGCTGTATACGAGGCAAAATACTAATAACTGGGTTACCACTAAGAGTAAGTAAGATAGATCTGGCTCCCACTCTGAAATATAATGAGGGCAACAGTCATTACACAAGTATTTTTGAATTACAGTTGCTATGCTGACAATGAAGGGATGTATAACCTGACAAATTACAAGTAGTACAAGGATTTCTGATTTAATTGGGGTGGGAGATGGTGGTAGTCAGGGAAAGGCTACCTTGAAATGGTGTGTCTTAGCTTGTTTGTGCTGTTATAAGAGAATATCATAAACTGGGTAATTTATAAACAGCAAGAATTTGTTTCTCACAATTCTGGTGGCTGGGAAGTCCAAGATAAAGGCATCTGCAGGTTTTGTTTCTGGTGAGAATTGGCTCTCTTTGCTTCCAGGATAACATCTTGTTACTAAGTCCTCTGGAAGAGATGGATGCTGTGTCCTCATATGATGGGGGGCAAAAACCAACCAACCAACCAACCAACCAACCAACCAACCAACCAACCAACCAACCAACCAAACAAGTCTAGCTATTTCCCCCAAGCCCTTTATAAGGACACTAGTTCCTTCACAAGGGCAGAACCCTCATCACTTACTGTTGCACTGGAGATTAAGTTTCAAGTTGAATTTTGAAGGAACACAGATATTCAGAACATAGCAAAGTGGTATGTCAGCAGAGACTTAAAACAATTAATAGAAAGCCTGATGTAAGTAGGGCGGGGGATCAGAGCATTCTGGGCAAAGAAATTGTATATATAAAGGTCTTAGGGCAAAAACCAACAAAAAGACATCTAGCTTGGTTGAAGGGTAGTGTGTGACTGGAGAGGTAGACAAGGGCTGGGTTACATTGGACCCTGTTGACCAAACTGATGTTCTGCTGATATATGTGTGGTTTGTGTGTATGGATGATTTATGGCCAGTGTCCATTCTGATAGGTGGGAGGTCATGTACTTGTCGTTAACTTGTAAGTATCACTCTTGTCTGTAGGTCACATTAATGACCTTGTACTTTACTCTCAGAGGAGTGGGGCCTTTGTAGAGTTTTAAGCAGGAGAGTGAATTTATCAGATACAGTAGTAAGACAGTCTGAATATTTCTCTATGAAAATGCCTGGCAGTATTCTTTCTAACTCAGCCTTTTATGAAGATGACAAGAGGATTATTTTAGGAGGACTGAACCAACATTATGGAATGAGATTTACGTATTTACTATGTAGATAACTTAAGCCTTGTTAATGATATATAACAGATCTACAGATATTATGTATTGATATATAACAAGACTATGGGTATATTAATTTCCACTTGCTTTTTACTAAGGAATTGGTGAAATATGTAAATTGAGTATGGTGAAAAAACTGGACTATTTTTCTTTTTGCATTGTGTGATGTTTGCTTCATCATTGTTGAGAGTCCATGACATTCTTGATCTGAGCAAGGCTACTGACACTCTGTCAACAGAGTTGCTGTGGAAACTTGGCTTGTCTGTAAGCTTCAGGAGTGCAAGAGTCTTGCCAATCTGACCTAGATACTTCTAGATCCTCAGGGCCAACTGTTATGCATGAAACATAGCAGGTGATTAATAAACATTTTCTTCTATCCAAGGACCCTATAAAATGCTTGCTACTTGCTTTACTTTACTATTCATTTATTAATTCATTCATTCCACAAGTGTGCCTTCCCGGGCTGGAGCTCTACGCTCTTAAGTATGTGTCCTCTGTGTCAGCAGCTCCCTCTGGGGTATCTGCTAGGCTGCAAAAACTGGGAGGGAGTCATAGCTTCTTTGGTAGAAAGAGTAATTCATAATGCAACTTTGACTGAGGAGGCCTTTCCCTTATGTCCTTATCCCTTATGATTATACTATGCTCACCTTGACAATCCAGGATAATCTTCACATCTCAAGATCTGCAACTTAATCACATCTGCAGAGTCCTTACTGCCATTAAAGATAAAGTATTTTTTATTTTTTGGAGCCATTATTCTGCTTACCACAAAGTTTGCCTTCTGGCCCCCAAAGATTCATGTCTGTTCCATCTTCATAAAAGTCTTAATCCATTATAGCAACAGCTCAAAGATTAAAATCTTCTCTAATCTGAGCTGAAAACTTCCAAATCTCATTATCTAAGTAATCTAAATCAGAGTATGTGTGAGACCCTGGATATTATTTGTTTTGGGAAAAAAAATTCTCTCCATTATGGACCTAAAAAAAAACCCAAGTAATCTGCTTCCAAAATACAATGGTGGGACAAGAACAGGATACTTTGGAACTTTCCTTTTCAAAAGGGAGGGAATCGAAAGAAGAAAGGGGTACTGGTCCCTAACAAATTTGAAATCCAAGAGTTCAACTCCATTGGGTTTCAAGTCTTGAAAATAATTCTCTGTGGTTCTGGCTTTGCCATCTGGGTTTGTGATTCATTGCTCTGAGACATCTTCCTTTTTCATGACCGATAGCATGTGTTGCTGTCGAGTATGTTATTAGCCTGTTTCTGGCTTGCAGAATTTTGGTGGGTTGTCAGCGCTCTTTGCCTTTGTCCTCTCTCAGTCTCCTTTGGTCCATGTTGGTAGTGTTTCTGTTGGTGAGATGGTCTCAAGATCTTTGAAGGTCTCCCGTCTATTCGACAAGAAGCTTATCCACTGACCTTTTCTAGATAATCTTGTCTTTTTTCCTGACTGCTACTGAGATGGTTGAAGGGGATCCATGAATCACACTCCTGAACTCTACAAAGAGGCCTTTGGGTGGTTGATTCTGATCTTTTGATCCTTCCAACATACTAGCAAAAGGTTGTTTAACCTTGATTGTAGAGCAGGGTTTCCAGATGATAATTCTCCTTTTATTGTCTTTTGCAATCTGGATAAACTGGGGATTCCCTGAGTCACCAAATTAGAATCCTTTTTTGCTTAACAGCTCTTCTCTCAATCTCTGTCTTTTCTCTCGCTTTTTACTGTTAGCAGCAAGAAGAAAACCAGGCTGTCCTTTCAACCCTTTGCTTGCAAATCTTCTCACCTAATCCAAGTTTATTTACAAGTTTTGTTTTCCATATAACCAGAGGACAAGAAACAGCTAAACTTTCTACCACTATATAACAAGGCTCCTCTATCTTTGAATATTCAATAATATGTCCTTCATTTCCCTTTAAGCTCTGACTGAGATGGGAGTATTTAAAAAAAATATTTTAGCTGTGTGCAGTGGCTTGCCTCTGTAATCCCAGCATTTTGGGAAGCTGAGGCGAGAGGATTACTTGAGTCCAGGAGTTCGAGACCAGCCTGGGCACAATATATTTTGTGCATAGAGTCAAGCAATACCTTGACTCTACAAAAAATAAAAAAAAAGTAGCCAGGCATGGTGATGCACATGTCTGTAATTCCAGTACTTTGGGACACTGAGGCGAGAGGATTGCTTGAACCCAGGAGTTTGAGACCAGACTGGGCACAATATATTTTGTGTGCCCAAAGTGATACCTTGACTCTACAAACAAACACACAAAAAATTAGCCAGTGTGGTGATGCCCACCTGTAGTCCCAGCTGTTGGGGAGACTGACGTGGAAGGATCACCTGAGCCCAGGAGGTCAAGGCTACGTGAGCATGCCACTGCACTATAGCCTGAGTGACAGAATAAGACCTTGAATCAAAAAAAGTTATTTTACATTTAGGGGTCCATGTGCAGGGTGTATTGTGTCATGCTAGGATTTGGGCTTCTACTGAACCCATCACCCAAATAGTGAACATAGTACCCCATAGTTAATTTTTCAACCCTTCTCCTTGTTCCTCTCTTGCCTTTTGGAGTCCCCAGTGTTTATTGTTTCCATCTTTATGTCCTTGTGTACCCATTGTTTAGCTCTGACTTCTAAGTGAGAACATGTGGTGTTTGTTTTCTGTTTTTATTTTAATTTTTTTATTTTAAAGATGTGGGATACAATTCAGGGTTAGGTATACCTTTGTGGATGAGGTGTGCCCCCCTCCCCTGGCATTTTCCCACTACTGCCAATCCTTTTCTTATAGTATTATGATAATTATTTAAGGTCCACTTATGAGTGAGAACATGTGGTACTCAGTTCTTTGTTTCTGTGAAAGATCACTCACTATTATAGACTCTAAGTCCATCCAAGTTGTTGCGAAGTTCAGAATTTTGTCCTTCTTTATGGCTGTGTAGTATTCCATAGTGTATATGTACCACATTTTTTTTTGTCCAGTCCTTTTTCGAGGGGCAGCACGGTTGGTTCCATTTTTTGCTATTGTGAATAATGTTGCAACAAACATGCGGGCACAGGTATCTTTTTCATAGAGTGATTTGTGTTCCTCTGTGTATATTTCCAGAAGGGGGATTGTGGCATTGTATGGAAGGTCGATTTTTAGATCTTTTAGGAGTCGCCAAACTGTTTTCCACAGAGGTTGTACTAATTTGCACTCCCACCAACAGTGTAGAAGTACTCCTTTTTCGCCACATCCTCTCCCGCATCAGTTGTTTTTTGAGTTATTGATGAAGTCATCCTGACTGGAGTTAGGGGGTATCTCGGTATGGTTTTAATTTGCCTTGTTTTGATGACTAGTGAGGCTGAACATTTTTAAAAAATGTATCTGTGGGTTGCTCATATGTCTTCTTTTGAGAAATGTCTATTCATATCTTTTGCCCACTTCATAATGGTGCTGTTTGTTTTTTTCTTTTTGGCATGTTTGAGTTCCTTGTAGATCTTAGATGTTATACCTTTGTCAGATGTACAGTTGGCAAATATTTTTTTCTAGTCTGTGGTCTGTCTCTCCACTCCCTTTATGGTTTCTTTGACTTTGCAGAAGCTAGTCAGTTTGATGAGGTCCCACTTGTCTATCTTATCTCTTATGGCATGGGCACTTGGGGTTTTAATCAGGAATTGGTTGACAGTTCCAATTTCCATAAGTGCTCTCCTGCATTTTCTAAGGTTCTTATAGTTCGAGGTTTTATGTTTACCACCATTTAGAGTTGATTTTTGTGTATGGTGATAAGTAGGGGTCTTGTTTTAATCTTCTGCAGAACATGCAGTATTTGATTTTCTGTTTTTGCATTAATTTACTCAGAGTAATGTCCTCCAGCTGCATTCATGGTGCAAAAGACATGATTTCATTCTTTTTTATGGCTGCATAGTATGGCAGAATGTGTATTGTATCACATTTTCTTTATTCAATCCTCTGTTGATGGGCATTTAGATTGACTCTATGACCTTGCTATTGTGAAGATGCTGAAATAAACATATGAGTGCAGGTGTCTTTTTGGTAGAATGATTTATACTCCTTTAGGTAGCTACCCAGTAGTGGGACTGCTGGGTCAAATGGTGGTTCTATTTTTGGTTCTTTGAGAAATTTCCAAACTGTTTTCAATAGGGATTGAACCAGTTGACATTCCCACCAATAGTGTATAAGCGTGGGGAGTATTTTAACATCCTTATTTCTGTCTGTGAAAGGTAATTGGCGCTTTTTTTTTGCCATGCTCTTCAAAATGTTTCCTATTGTTGCTATAACAAATTACTGCAAATTTAGTGATTTGAAACAAATTTATTAACTTATAGTTCTGTAGGTCATAAGTTCAAAATGAGCTTCACTGGACTAAAATTAAGGTGTTCATAGAGCTCTGTTCCTTGAGGCTTTACAGGATAATCAGTTCTTTCCCTTTTGTGGCTTCCAGAAGCTACCTTGGCTGCATCACTGCAATGTCTTCTGTTGTCATTTTTCTTTCTCTTTCTGATCATGTCATCATATTGTCTTTTGATACCGACCTTCTGCCTTTTTTTCCCCTTATAAGGATCTTGTGATTATGTTGGGACCACCCAGGTCATTTAAGGTAATATCTTCATCTTGAGATCCACCATTTAATCACATATGCAAAATCTCTCTTGTCATGTAAGGTAATATATTTACAGGTTCTAGGGATTAAAATATGGACATCTTTTGCGGGTCACTGTTCTGTCTACATGAGATGATTGCCCATTGTTGGGCATAAGTATGAACATAATGCTGTTTCCTGAGTACTCCAATTAAATCTTCCTTTCTAGTGCAGTACTGCACAATCAAAATATATTGTGAGCTGTATTATCAAAATCATCATCATTATTATTATTTTTGAGTTGAGGGGCTCTTGCTCTGTCATCCAGGTTGAAGTGCAATGGCATGCTCATGCCTCACCACAGCCTCACTCTCCTGGGCTCAAGCAGTTCTCCTGCGTCTACCTCCTGAGTAGCTGAGACTGTAGGCATGTGCCACCATGCCTGGCCAATATTTTTTGTAGAGATGAGGTCTTGCTATGTTGCCCAGGCTAGTCTCAAGTGATCTTCCTGCCTTGGCCTCCCAAAGTGCTGGGAGCGTGGACTTGAGCCACCGTGTGCAGCCAGAAACATGATTAATATTTTGCACTTTCTTTTTTATAAAGTCTTCAAAATTAATTTGTATTGTACACGTAGAACACGTCTCAATTTGCATGCTAAATTTTCATCTGTAATAATTGATATATATTTAGATTTCATAAAACTTGAAGTTGAGAAAGTAGATTCACCAAATTATTTCATATAGACTTAGTTAAGTATTAGATTTTAAAGTTTATGCAGCCTTATTGAGGTATAATTGAATTATACAAAACTGCATATTCAAACTCAGTAATTTTATATATGAATGCACCTGTGCAACCATCCTCACAATCAAGAGAAGTGAACATAGTTATCGTCTCCCAAAGCTTACTTTTTTTTTCTTTTATAATCCCTCCCACCTATCACTTCAAACCTCCAACCCCAGGCAACCATTAGTCAATTGCTCTGCTTTCTGTCACTATAGCTTAATTTGCATCCTTTAGAATTTTATATAAATAGAATTGTATAATATGTACTTTTTTCTTCTGAATTCTTTTACTCTTGGCTATTTGGAGACTTTTACATGTTGTAGCATGTAAAATGCCTTTCCAATAGGCAGTATGTAGTTGGGCCTTACCTTTCAAAAAATCAGCAACATAATCTATATTGTTTCATCAGGGTAAACTGTTTACATTTTATGTGACTGTTGACATGGCTATATTTAAATTTACTGTCTTGCTGTTTCTTTTCTACCTGTCCCATGTATTCTTTGTTTCCTTTTCTCTCTTTCTGTCTTCTTTTGGACTAATTGAATTTTCAAAAAATATTCCATTTCATCTCCTTTAAGGGTTTATTAGCTATAACTTTTTATTTTGTTATTTTAGTGGTTGCTTCAGGGTTTATAGCATACATTTTAAAATTATTACAATGTACCTTCAAGTGATATTATACCACTTTATGTGTATCATGAGAACATTCCAATAGTATACTTTTCTCCTCTTGATCTTTGTACTGCTGTTGACATACATTTTATTTTGTTTATGTTGTAAATCCCAGACTACATTGTTACTATTTTTATTTAATCAGCTATCTTTTAAACACGTTTAGATAACAAAATCAATGATTTTTTATTCATGTAGTTTCTATTTTCTGTGATCTTCATTCCCTTGTGTGTAAATCTATATTTCCATCTGTTATTTTCATCCTGCCTGATGGGTTTTTTTTTAAAAAAAACATTTCTTATAGTGCAGATCTGCTAGTGATAGTGTTTTAGATTTTGTATGTCTGAAAAAGTTATTTTGCTTTCATTTTTGAAATAGATTTTTGCTGAATATAAAGTTCTGAGTTGACAGGTTTTTTTCACATTTTAAAAATGTCTTTTCATTTGCATTGTTCAAATAAGTCTGTTGTCATCTTATTTTTGTTCCTCTGAAGGTAATGTAAGTATTGTCTCCTTGCTTTTAAGACTTTCTCTTTATCACTGATTTTGAGCGGTTTTATTATGATGTATCTTTTGTCATGTTTCTTGTGTATGAGATCCACTGAGCTTCATCAGATTTGGAAAAAATATTTTTTCTGTTCCTTTTTTCTTCTTTTTCAGAGATTCCAATTACATATATATGTTAGACTGCTTAAAGTTATTTCATAACTTATTGATACTATTTATTTAAAAATTATTTTTAAAAGCAATTAAAAACATTTAAATTCAAAAATTTAAACACTGTTTTCCCTTTTATCTCTGAATTTCATTTTTGATCATTTCTGTTGGTATGCCGTCAAAGGCACTAAATTTTTCTTCTGTATTGTCTATTGTTAGTATCACTCAGTATATTTTTAATCTCATATATTGTAGTTTTAATTCTGTAAGTTCAGTTTGACTCTGTTAAAATTTTTCCATGTCTCTACCTAATTTTTTGAGTAGATGGAATACAGTTATAATAACTGTCTTAATGTTAACTGCAAATTCTAATAATTGTATCAGTGCTGTGTCAGTTTTGATGATGGATTTTTCTCCTCATTACCTCTTCCTTGAATGGATCTTAATTTTTGATTGATAGCCAGTCATTGTAAATTTTAACTTGTTTGGTACTGAGATTTTTATATTATAAATATCTTTGAGTTTTGTTCTAGGACACAGTTAATTTACTGGGAAACAATTTAATCCCTTTAGATTCTACTTTAAGGTTTGTTATATGGGCCCAGAGAAGTGCTGGTACTAATAACTGGAGAGCAAATTATTTCCCATCACTGAAGCAAGATCCTTCTGTATACTCCATCTAATGCCTCAGGAGTCATGAGAATTTCCTGTTTGGTGAAAATAGGCACTGTTTCTAGCCCCTGTGTATGCTGGATATTCAGCGGGGTGCTGATTTTGAGGTCGATTTGTATTTTTCTCTTTGTGCTGTCTTCTCTTACATATTCCGTCTTGTGAAATCCAGGTGCCTTGGTCTCCCCACGCTCTCGGTTTCCTCTCCCCAACTCAGGAAGACTTCCGGGCTCTGCCTGAGATTCCCCTTCTCATGCCATATCCTCAAAACTCTCTCAGCATAGTAAACAGTGATAATTGTAGGGCTCACCTCTTTTGTATCCCATCTCTCAAGGATCTCTGCCTTTCATTGATTGATGGTAGTGTCTAGAATACTGCTGTTTCATCAGATATTCACTTTAAATCTAAATTAAACTTAATTAAGTTACATAAAATTAAAATTTCATTTCCTTAACCACATTAGCCATATTTCATATGCTCAATTCCCTGACGAGGCTGGGGTTACCTACTGGATAGCACAGGTCTGGAGAGGCTCAGAGATTTTACTGTCTCACTACCGCTGAGTTAATATAGGCAGGCTTCAAAATTTTGTCTTTCAAGGTTAATGCACGATAGCAGCTAGCAAGCTACTTAAGTTTTCTATCTCAAAATACCTCCATTTACTCATTGATAATAGTACCCAGTATATATGGTTGTAGTGAGGATGAAACAATTAATACACATAAAGTACTTGACTCATTAGATATGAGTCCATACATTTTAAAGTAATAAGGTATAAATTTGGTTTTTATCCTCCCCTCAGGATTATCATCTGCCTTGTATGTTTCTAATGTCAGATTTTAACTTGCAGAGGTAGAGTTGGGTAATGGAAAAAACAAAAGAATGGGGAGGGACAGAAGATTAGGATTCAACACTATATGCTTTAGTTTATTTCCTCCCCACTACAACAATATAATGTAGATACTCGTATTACCCTCTTTTGTAATTAGCAAATGAAAGCACTTTTAGACAGTACTTAGGGGTGCCAGTGGATATGTCTCTTAATGTCTTCAGGCCTCATTATCATTGTCTGGAAATGGGATGAGTACAGGGACCGATTGTTAATAATTAAATGTATGGGAAAGTTCTTTCCAAAGTTCAAATTGTAAAAAACAAGTTTGTGATTCTTTCCTTCATTTGTTTTTATTTCTCCTAATATTTCATCACCCAACGTTCAGTTGTGAGTTGATATGTGTTCAGTGAATGAAAACCTTCATTTCAATTCTAGCCTATTAATAATATTGATACATGCAAGTAGAAAGCTTACTTAACTGGAAACACTCTTACAGTACCAACTCCAAAGCCTGATGGGATTTAATTTGGTGCTAGCCAGCTTTTTAGTGCTATCTTTATTACTGTTGTCCTTGTATAGTACAAATGATTGAATAAGAATTTTATTTTCGGCTGGATGCGGTGGCTCAAGCCTGTCTTCCCAGCATTTTGGAGGCCGAGGTGAGAGGATTGCCTGAGACCAGGGGTTCGAGACCAGCCTGGGAAACTTGGCGAGACCTCTTCTCTACAATAAATAAATAGATAGATAAATAAATAAGAATTTTTATTTTCTTCTTGCCTGAAGCAAATTATATTTTTAAAAAGTGTTCTTTAGTCAAATAAAACAGAATTTAATTGAGCAAAGAATGATTTGCGAATTGGGCAGACCTCCAAACCAGAATAGGATCAGAGAGACTATCACTGCTGCATGGTTGGTGAAGATTTATGACAGAAGAAGGAAGATGAAGTACAGGAAACAAGTGAGGTACAGAACAGTCAGACTGGTTACAATTCAGTGCTTGCCTTATTTGGACATGGTTTGAACAATTGGCCACCTTTGATTGGTTGAAACTTAGTGACTGGTGAAAGAGTAGGTTGCAGTCTGTTTGCACATCCAGTTAGGTTACAGTTTACCATATAGAGACATCTTCAGGACAAACATACAAAGGGGCTGCTTTAGCCTAAAATTAAGAATTCCTTTCCTTCACAAAATTGAGGCATTGAAGTCACTCTGTCATTATTGCAAATGTGTGTATCTGGCTTCAAATTTCACTGGGAAATAGTAGAACAGTGGGTTTTTAAGGTGAGAATAAGAACTTTAGGTTATTTTTTGGGTAAGGGTTAGAGAGGACCTTTTTATGTTGGAATGCTTTTAGGAGAGAAAAAATATCTGGTCTGTTTTGGGATCAATATGTTCTTTTCAAGTTTTAGTTTGATTATGACATATTTAGTATAAATGACTCTATTTTGGTTTGATCTAGACTGGTCTGTTATGGCCTAGTGTATGAGTTTAGTCCAAAACAATAATAGCCTTTCATAATTTTGCTTGATGATTCCTTCCTTTTGGTCAGGTTTTCATTTAGGTGAATGTGACTAAAATTTAGGGCTTTAGTGCTATTTTCAGTTATTATTATTTTGGATTTTTGATCTCATTATGTTATTTATAGGTTATGATGTCTTTATGATTTTGTATTTTTTTGAGTTTTTGTCATTTCAGTTGAAGAGAGAGCGTTTGATATTTTATGGATGGCTGTGTGTACACACTTAAAAATTTTGAGAGAATAGAGCACACCAGGGAGACTATTATCATGACTATTAGGAAGAGAATATTAAGAGTTTGGAGTATGCTTTTTAGTTAGGGTCTTTAAAAGACTATGAACTAACAAAATTATGAACTAACTAAAATTAAATAGATAAAAGAATGAACCAGATAATGAGCTTATTTGTTTTAGGTAGGTAGTCTGTTGGATAATATCTTTAAACTGAATCTCCATAATAATTGATTTTTTGTTAATGAGTAGCAAGAAGTGTCAGTAACTGTATATGTTTTTCTCTTTATTTGCAGGTAATTTTATTATTTAATATACTTTGAATCAGAGAATTTAAAGAAATCTGTTTTGTAACCTGTCTGTTGTGTAGTAAAATCTGTTTTGTAACCTGTCTGTTGTGTAGTAAAAGGGGTACCTTTTAAATTATTGTCGTATTTATTTTAAACTATGGAAAAAAAAAGACCTAATAAATGGTCTCTATCTAGACAATGAAGGCCTCTTGGTAATGTTTTCCTCCATCTATGTTGTAAGTTAATAGAAGTAGACTAGTGTTTTTTTTTTTTACTTATTATAAAGTAATACAGGTCTATTAATTTTTTGTTCCACATCTCACCTTTTATTTTTTATCTTCTGACAACATCTGTTGAGAGGAAAACCTTAGATGAGTTTGACAAATTTTAATTAAGTAAAGAATGATTCGTGAATTAGACAGCACCACCCAATCCTCCCACCTCCCCACCCCTCGCCCTGAACTAGAATAGGTTCAGAGACTCTGGTTCTGTTGCGTGGTTAGAGAAGATTTATGGAAAGAGAAATGAAAGTGATGGTTAAAAAAGGAAAATGAGGTACAGAAACTGCCAGATTGTTTACATTGTGGCGTTTGCCTTAGTTAAATGCAGGTTAAAGAGTTGACAACCTTTGATTGGCTAAAACTCAATGATTGGTACAAGAGAGGTTATAGTCTGCTTACACATTCAGTTGGGGTACAGTTTACTATGTACAGGAAAACCTTTAGTCTAAATCTACAAGGACACGACTTCACACTAAGCTTACTGTAGCAAGAAATTGGGGATAGTGTGGGGAGGAGGATGAGTGGCTATGTTGTAAAGCTGGCATAGATCTTCTCTAAGCTGAAAAACATTAGATTTTCAAAAATCATTTTGAAATACCTCTGTTTTGCTTTGAGTGAAACTTGAAGATTTTAGAGTTTGAAACTATACTTCTCCCTGACTGACAGTGTCTTAGTGTTAAATAGTTGGGAGGATGCGTCATTGGGGGTTCATTTATAAAAGCGAATTAGCATATGCATGAGTGCAAATTCTTTAATATGTTGGTTTTTTTTCCTCCCTCGTCCTAGAAAGTACTGCCTTTCAGGAGTTCTGTTTCAAAAGAATTTCTAAAGGAAGAATAGATAGTATCTTTCAAGTAGCTTGTTTTATGTGACAAGATAGAACAAAGGCTAATGTAGGCTGTGTTAAGGGGGAGATTCAGGAATTTAGCACCTATTTGCTTTCTAGGTTTTGAGCTAGATGTTGCGGAAGACACAGATGAAAAGGGCAAAGATCCCAGCCTCAATGAGATTACAGTTTAGAAGGGCAAATACCATATGACCTCAGACACTTTAATGCAGATGAAAGGAAAACTGCTTGAAGTCAGGTATGGGTAAACTCCTAAGAACCTTCGAGAAAGAAATTTCTTTGGATGACCTGGAAAAGAGTCCTTGGGGAAGGTGCACCTGAACCAGACCTTGAAAGATGTACAGGAATTAAATATGTGGTTTCTATTTCATGAGAGCACTACCCGTGTGTAATCATTTTTACAAAACGGTGCTTGAGGATTGAGCCATAGCTCTTAATGCTTAGAAAATTTGAGTAAGATGGAGTTACCCACAGGGTTTGTTTAATGCTGATCTTCCAGATTTCCTGCCACCCACTATTGCCCAAGTCTGAATTGTTTTTTCTGTTGATTGGATGCGCCTAGTCACTAATTACCTCTGGGAGCATTTACTGGTCAACCTTACTTTGAGTGGAGTGATTTAGTATAACTTTGCATTTAATCAATTAGTAGAGTGATTCAATTCACATACCAGCGTCTCCCCAATATAGGTTTTTTTGCTCTTGCCAAATAAAAACTCTAGCAAGCTATGAGAGTGGAGTGGGTTTTCAAATCCCTCTCTGGGGCAAATGAACACCTGCAATAGCTTAGTCTGGAAAAATCGTTAAATGGCTATGTGACTACATGTATATCATAGAGTAAATAAACTCTGTGTTTATTCCCCAAATCTGTACATTTCCAACATCCACAGTAAAAATCTGTTCTCTCAGTCATGCTCCTTCTCCTATCAAGTAGTAAGTTAAGGAAAGCAGAGATGAAGAGAGACAGCAGAGAATGCAGAATGATAAGAATTCTTTGAGAAACTATTAGGTATATGAACCAGTCTCGTATAAACAAATGGACCTTGGGCTTTACCTCTTGAAATTTGTTTCCTCTTTGTACATTGACTGATGATAATGTCTAAGATACAAGATATTTTTAAGGATTAATTTAGATAATATAAATTCATTGTAAGTGAGAAAAAGATGTGAATGTTAGCTAGTACTAGTATTAAGAGTAATATTAATATTATTTATAAGAAATATACTTGCATTTTTTTCTTTATTTTATTGACTTTAGAAGGGTACAAATGGATTTTGGGTTACATGATTGCTTCATATAGTGGTGTAGATGTCTGGGATTTCAGTGTACCTGTCACTCCCATTTGTGCATATTGTACCAAATAGGTGAGTTTTCATTCCTTCCTGCTTCCCATCCTCCTCCTTCTGAGTTTCCAATATCCTTTATGCCAATCTATATGTTTTTACAGATACTTAGCTTAGCTCCCAATTATAAAAGAGAACATGCAACATTTGGGTTCTTTTCTTGCATTACTTCATGTAGGATAAATGGTTTTCAATTCTATCCAAGTTGTTGCAAAATC
The DNA here is from genome assembly GCF_000164805.1 of Carlito syrichta. Taxonomy (NCBI): domain Eukaryota; kingdom Metazoa; phylum Chordata; class Mammalia; order Primates; family Tarsiidae; genus Carlito; species Carlito syrichta. The sequence continues at coordinate 234,721 of NW_007250629.1, forward strand.
CTTATTTTGTTCTTTCTTATGGCTGAATAGTATTGCTTCATACATATCACAAGAAAATATACTTTTTAAATTGAATAAATGGCTAACAAGTGCCTACTTTGTGCTAGGTAGTCTTTAAGGCATGAGGGATAAAACTGTGAACAAATCAATGACAATAAACAAATAAGCATTGAATATGTTTAGTTTATGTACCTTTAAAAATTTATGTATTTTGGTTAGGAAAATATTTTTATTTTTTTCTCTCAAGGAGTATATATTTGAAACTACCTGTTGTACTTACTTTCTAATGAGGATGATAACTATCATTTGAACTGGAATTTTTTTTTTTTTTTGAGTTGGAGTCTCACTCTGTCACCCAGACTGGAGTGCAGTGGCCGCTCCCGGCCACCGCAGCCTCAACCTGCTGGGCTCCGGCGATCCTTCCGCCTCAGCCTTCTGAGTAGCAGGAATTACAGGCGCGCGCTATGACACCCGGCTGATTTTTGATTTATTGTAGAGATGAGGTCTCGCCAAGTTGCCCAGGTGGGTCTCGAACCCGCAGGCTCAGGCAATCCACTCACCTCAGCCTCCCAAAGGCGCGGGATTACAGGCTGAGCCACCGAGCCCGGCTGGAATTTTTTTTAAAAAATAGAATGATCTCAAATACCTAACATTTGCTATTTAATCTTTCTGCTAGTCTTCTATGTATGTACTATTTTCATATTCATTATTCAGATGAGGAAATAGAGACCCAGGGCTTTTCAGTAACTCAGCTGTGATCACAGATGAGCTGCTGTGGCAGACATAGGACGGGTCCTCAGAGTATGTGCCTGCAGAGCTTGGGTCTTGGCCCCACACCACTTCATGGCTGTTTCTCCTGTTTCATGAACATGGGAAGGAAAAAATAAGTGTAATGTAACAGAGATATAGTTTCTTGTAAGAAATACCAAAGGATCTCTGCCAAAATATCTTTTGATAGGTATTTTAAATCAAGCAGGACAGACCGTTGTCTTGTCAGTTGATGAATTCCATTGAATGGAATTTTCATGATTCTTCACTTGGAGGGGACTGCTGAATACCTGGAGATGAACACCTGGTAGTCTAGCTGCTTGAAGCGAACATGCAAGAACGCTTGAATTAATCGTGGGGCCACACTTTAATAGGTATCCATTTAAAATGTAGTCTCTGTGGACATTTGACTAAGGTTTTCTTGAGAGAGCCTTGTGGGAGAATTAGATCTGCATTGACAACTGTGTCTTTGATGAATTCTCTGATTCTTAACTGGGATTTATTTTAACATATTGGGACTAAATTCTTTTCTGTGGAAACACATATTTAAAATTAGAATGTAAATCAGTGGAAAAATATGATTTGATATGCAAATATTTTATTTAAATACAAATTTTTCATGGATGCAGCCAATGCATGAAGTGAAGTCAAGATGTAGAGATAAGCTAGGCTAACTCTGTCTTCATGCTTCCACTCTGTTAAAGGGTAAGGCACACAAACTGCCTGGCAGCATAGGTTAGCAGAGCAGGTGTGAAGCCATGAGCCTGGTGACCCGGGCTCTAGCCTTGGCTCTTTTGCTGTTGACTCCTGGGTGTGTCACTTAACTTCTCCTGGCCTCAACTCTCAGTGACAGGACTTTAAGCCTGAAAAGAAACTATTTTACAAAAACAAAAGAAAAATTATAGACAAGCACAAAGGATGATAAAAGCAACCATCCTGTAGCTGTCCTCTAGAATCAATGCATGCTGATGTTTGTTCATATTGCTTTGAACCTTTAAAACAAATAAAAAGTAAATGGAATTTCCTGTGTTGCTCTCCAAGTTCCTTTTCTCTATCAACCTTCCTGGAGGCCACCACTAATGTGGCTGATGAATATTCGGTTCATGTGCTTGTGTATTTGGATGCATGCTTATATATTATTATATTTAGATATTTATATGTGTCTGTATACAAATAAATAATAGAGAGGACCTATGTGTAGTGACAAAATGTATAGCCCTTGAAGACAGACTGCCTAGCTATAACTCTTACTAGTTGTTTAATCTTGGGCAAGTTCTTTAACATCTCTACCTCATTTTCCCCATTTGCAATATGAGTAAGTAAAGCCTCTATTTCATAGTATTGTACTGTGGACTAAGTGAGTTGAGGAACATTATTGGGTATGTAGGAAACATTCAGTAAACGCTAGCTGTTGCTTTGTGTGGTTTACAAAATTATACAAATAGTATGAATTTTTCTTAATCTTATCATTTGTTTCTCGCCACTATTTTTTGAAGACATTTGGATCTAGTTCATTTGTTTGAATGGCTGTGTAATACCACAAACTATTAATCCATTTGCCTATTGATGAAAATTTGGCTTGGTTTAGATTTTTGATAGACAATACTGCAACATATGTCTTTGCATGCTTCCTTGTCTATGGTTCTAAAATTCTTTTTCTTTCTTTTTTTTAGAAAGCAGGATTTATTAAGAGGACAGGAAAGCTTCCACAGTGGAAGGGGACCCGAGGAGGTTGCCTGGTTCTTAAATTCTTAAGTTACATACCTCACTGTGGAGATAACTCTTTAAGGGAATCCTTAATTGTCCTACAATCTGTTAATTCAATCCTATGCCTGGTCACCTTCAGTGATGGCGATAACACTACAACACGAGACAGCAAATATTATTCTTTGGTTATTCTGTTAGAAATAACTTGAAGGAAGACTAATTTTGGTATAGTACAATGCCCTTCTCTTGATCCCACCTAAATTACTCCAGTCACTCTGGCTACTTTTAGTTCCTTGAATATTCTAAGATTTTCCCTGATCCTTGTCATCGTTCCTACTTGGCTTTTGCCTGAAGACCTCCTTGTCTCTGCATTGTCTATATCTGGCTCTTACCCTTTGGTTTCAGCTTAAGTGTCACTTTCTTTTTTTTTTTTTTTTTTGAGTTGGAGTCTCACTATGTCACCCAGACTGGAGTGCAACAGCTGCTCCTGGCCACCGCAGCCTCGACCTGCTGGGCTCCAGCGATCCTTCCGCCTCAGCCTTCCGAGTAGCTGGAACTACAGGCGTGCGCTACCACGCCCGGCTAATTTTTGATTTATTGTAGAGATGAGGTCTTGCCAAGTTGCCCAGGTGGGTCTCGAACCCGCGGGCTCAGGCAATCTACTCACCTCAGCCTCCCAAAGGCACGGGATTACAGGCTGAGCCACCGAGCCCGGCTGCAAGTGTCACTTTCTAAAGGACTATCTTAGCTTTGAGGGTCCCCCATTGTGTTATTGATCACTGCTTCCTGGGGTTCAGTCCTTCAGAATTCTTAGCATCAATTGAAATGATATATTTCTTTTTTTTCTTTTAATTTTTTTGTTCTCCAGTACATTGTAAATAACTCCATCATAAATCATTACTCAGCACAATGTCTGGCACTCAGTTCAAATTCATATGTTTCTATTAGGGCAGCCCTGTCACAGTATTAATTCATAACAAACTAATTGTGGACCAAGACCTGCAAAGAGGTTTTGTTTTTTTTTCTTTCACTTGTTTTTGCTAAGCTCTGACTTCTCCCTTCCTGAGCTCACGCAGTTGGATATTTTGGACCCACATTTATGTCCTTATGTTCATTACCATTAAATTTCATTACCATCTATAAAAGGAGAGGGCTGGATTAAATCACCAAGGTCACTTGCTGCTTTTAAAAATGAAATTGGTTATTCCAGAGCAGCATCATGCAATAGAACTTTCTGTGATGATGGAAAGGCTCTGTATCTACACTGCCCAATCCTGTAGCCACAAGCCACATGCAGCTATTGAGTATTTAAAACGTTTCTTGTGTATCTGAGGAATCAAAATCTACATTTTATTTTATTTTTTATTATTTTAAAGATGTGGAGTACAATTCAGTAAAGTCTGGGCCTCCCCTTGGTCCCCACTTTGCCTGATTTGAGATCAGGTACTCTTATTGATGTTGTGTCCCCCTCCACCCCCAGCAGTATCCTGCTACTGCCAATCCCTCTTGTATAGTATTATGGTAAATGTTCGGAGTGCACTGATGAATGAGAGCACGTGGTACTCAGTTCTTTGTTTCTGTGATAGATCACTGAGTTTTATAGACTCTTACTCCATCCAAGTAACTGTGAAGTCCATATGTTTGTCCTTTACGGCTGTGTAATATTCCACTGTGTAAGTGTATCACATTTTAAAAATCCAGTCCAGTTTCAATGGATAGCACATCTGGTTCCATGTTTTTGCTATTGTGAATAGTGCTGCAATAAACATGCGTGTGCAGGTATCTTTTGTTTTGTTTTGTTTTTTGAGTCAGAGTCTCACTCCATCACCCAGTCTGGAGTGCAGTGGCATGCTCCTGGCCACCGCAGCCTCAACCTGCTAGGCTCTGGCGATCCTTCTGCCTCAGCCTTTCAAGTAGCTGGAACTACAGGTGTGTGCTACCACACCTGGCTAATTTTTGATTTATTGTAGAGATGAGGTCTCACCAAATTGCGGGCTCAGGCAATCCACTCACCTCAGCCTCCCAGGTGCTGGGATTACAGACTGAGCCACCAAGCCCGGTTGCAGGTATCTTTTTGGTAGAATGATTTGAGTTCCTCCAGGTATATTCCCAGTAGAGGGATTGCTAGGCCATATAGAAGATCAATTTCTAGTTCTTTTAGAAATGGCCATACTGTTTTCCATAGAGGTTGAACTAATTTTTATTCCCACCATTAGTGTAGAAGCATTCCCTTTTCCCTCTATCCTCACCCGCATCTGTTGTTGTTTGTTTTATTAATGATGACCATTCTTACTGGGGTTAGGTGGTATCTCAGTGTGATTTTGATTTGCATGTCTCTGATGATTAGTGAGGCTGAGCACTGTTTCATGTGTCTGTTGGCTGCCCATATATCTTCTTTTGAGAAGTGTCTTTTCATGTCTTTTGCCCACTTTTTTTTTTTTTTGAGTTAGAGTCTCATGGCCACCCCAGCATCAGCCTGCTGGGCTCCAGTGATCCTTCCGTCTCAGCCTTCCAAGTAGCCAGAACTACAGGTGTGTGTTACCGCGCCCCCTAGTTTTTGATTTATTGTAGACAAGAGGTCTCGCCAAGTTTCCTGGGTTGGTCTCAAACCTGTGGGCACAGGCAATCCACTCGCTTCGGCCTCCCAAAATGCTGGGATTACAGGCTGAACCACCAAGTCCGGCCTGCCTACTTTTTAATGCTACTGTTTGTTTTTCTCCTTTTGGCATGTTTGAGTTCCTTGTAGATCCTAGATGTTAGGTCTTTGTCAGATATACAGTTGGTAAATATTTTTTCCCATTCTGTGGTCTGTCTTCCCGCTCTCTTGATGACTTCTTTTGCTTTGCAGAAGCTTTCCAGTTTAATGAGGTTCCACTTATTTATCTTATCTCTAACGATATGGACATCCGGGGTTTTAATTAAGACTTGGTTGCCTACTCCAATTTTCATAAGGGTGTCTCCTGCATTTTCTAAGATTCTTACAGTTTGAGGTTTTACATTTAGGTCTTTAATCCATTTAGAGTTGATTTTTGTGAATGGTGATAGGTAGGGGTCCTGTTTCAATCATCTGCATGTGGTCAGTCAGTTTTCCCAGCACCATTTATTTATTTAATAGGCTCTCCTCTCCTCAGTGGTTGTTGGTGGAGACATTTTATGTAATTTTAATTATTTTGCATTTTAATTTAAGTAGCCACGTATAGCTGGTGGCTGCTATATTGGGTGGTGAAGTTTTAAAGAAAAGGTATTTAAAAAGAATTAAAAAGATGAAATGGTCCCTATAGCATATGGGGAGAAACCCCAAAGCAGGTCAGGATTCATTTATTCAGTGTTATTTTATTTATTTATCGGATTGTTTCTCTTTTATTTTCTTTCACTGAGTATCAGTCATGTGCTAGGCACAATACCAGCTCCTGGGGATACAGCTTTGAAGAAGAAAGTCAAGGGGTTCTCAAAGGGCTTCCTGTCTGGTGCAGTGGTCTTCAGCCTTGGTTGCATATTAGAATCAGTTGGGAACTTTAAAAATTCTGATTCTGAAGACTTGCTCTCAGTGATTATAATTTATTTGATCTTATTTATTTAATAAGAAGCCTGAGACTCTTATGAAAGCCCCACTGGTGACTCTAATTGACAGCCAGGGTTAGGGAATCTCTGGTCTAGGGGAAAGTAGGTGGCCGTCTTGGCAAATAGCAGTAGAGAATCATGTTTAAAGTTCTACTTTGGTGGGGAGGTTTACTGCATATTCATAAGTAGTATTTCACTTGATACCCTGTTATGGCTCAATCCTTCCTCCACAAGAAGGAAAGACTTCAACTGTCTGAAACATCCAGGCACATGAAATCAATGACATTTTTTTTTTGAGCTGGAGTTTCACTTGTCACCCAGGCTAGGGTGCAGTGGCACAATCACAGCTCACCACAGCCTCAACTTCCTGGGTGATCCTTCCACTTCAGCCTCATGAGTAGCTAGGACTATAGGCGTGAGCTGTTATACCTTACCAATGTAATCTTATTTGTTGTAATAATGATGTCAATTTTGCAAACATTTCATAAAGTTAAACTAACTTTTATGGCAAAATGTAATACTGTCTTTAAGCTGGATTTCTGTGCCCAGTATTTTTTTCATCTACAGTCTTGATTGGTCCAGATCCTAGAACTTGAGACTAGAACTCAGCTCCAGTGGGATGAGAAGGATGAGAAAACAAATGTTCATGATGTAGAAGGAATATTGGCTTAAACCTTTCAAAGAGGAGGAAATATAAGGTTGCATCATTCAACTTAGGCTGGAATGCGTTGTAGCTAATCACAACGAGGGCCGATTTGTCTCTACATGTTCTTTATGGGACGTCTGGGGCTTCTGTAGCAAGCAGACAAGAGCATCCTTTATGTCAAACATTGCTGGTGTTCTGATGGAGGGAAAAGAGCTCATGGCAAAGCAGCAGCTGGCCTTTAAACTTGTCTGGAAATATATCTTTTTTGTCCAAAGCAAGTTCTGTGGTCAAGTAAGGAAATGGCCTCCAAAGGAAACGGCAGCAAATATTTGTGGATGATAATACAGTTTAGTCTTCTCTTCTCATTCTGAGTACCTGGTACCATCTCCTTTTGACTGACAAATATGTCCTTTCCCTCCCTTTTTCTAGGAAGGCCATACAAAAGTCTCATTTAATCATGGCAATAGACTCAAAGGCCAGAATCCTGTGGTGGGTCTTTACATCAGATATTTATTTGGCTTTTCTTGCTTCAGATACTCATGAACTAAACAGGCAAATTATCTGCTTCTCATGCACTAAATATGCAATGTTAGAATAGGGCCAGAATCCATCTATCTATCTATCTATCTATCTATCTATCTATCTATCTATCTATCTATCTATCTATCGATCTATCTATCCTCTGTCAACCTGTGTATCTATCATCATCTATCTATCTCTATCATCTCTTTATCTTTAGAAAGGGGAATGGTTCATTCCTAGATAAATTTTGGAATTCAATGAGACAGATGTTGCAAGGACCCCTTACCTTAGAAATTGGGCATTCTGGAAGGTATATCTCCAGTTCATTGTTTTCCCTGCTCTTGGTTTCACTTTCTTGAGTGGGGGTCCTTCCTTTTCCATTATATACTCTTGCAGCTGAAAAATTCTGTCAATCAATTTTTTACCCATAGAAAATGGGAATCTGGAGGGTTATTTTGTTTCCACAGTCTCTTTTAGTCTCAGATAGTGTGGTTCTTTGGCTATAAAAGAAGAGTAAACCTTGGTCATTTTTATCATCTATTTAATTCCAGTCAGCTTTATGTGCCAAGAGCCACACTCACAATTAATTTTGATTACCTTGGGCCTAACAGGCTTTCTTGGAAAATTCAAGCCCTTTGTCTCATTTTCCCATTTTGTCCAGCTGCAAGGATTCACTGGCCTTACCTTAATTTGTTCAGATGCTTTAACAATGGGTGGAGTGCCTGACCCCTTTATTTAATTCTTGCTAGAAGGCTGTTTTAATAGGCCTGTCCAAAGACTTTTCCATTTTTATCTTTCATTGTTGGAGATGAGAAAAGTTGTTGCGTGCAGCCCTACAAGTCCTGGATTTTCTGGACTCTCTATTTTCTTATTTCCATTCACAAGGTGGTCAATTTTTTTCTGCTCTCATCTTGTATTAGTTTGCAAGGGCTGCTGTAGTTTAAATACTGTTGACTGAGTAGCTTAAACAACAGAAATTAATTCTCTCCAGTTCTTGATGCTAGAAGTTCAAAATCAAGGTATTGGAGGGGTTGTTTCCTTCTGAGGGCTGTGAGGGAAGGGTCTATTATGGATGTTCTTCATGGCTCATAGATGACAATCTTTTCTCTATGTCTCCTTGAATCATTTTGTCTCTCTGTACATTTCTGTGTCTAAATTGCCCCTTCTTATAAAGACACTAGTGATATTGAATTAGAACCTCATTTTAGCTTCATTACTTCTATCAAGACCCTATCTCCGAATAAGGTAACATTCTGAGGTACTAAAAATTAGGACTTCAGTAGATGAACTTTTGGGGGACAAAATTCAATGCATAACATATCTTTTTCTCCTAGTCTTTGTCAAATGCAGCCAATTGTAGTCCAGACATACTACCAGCTTTCTGTTTTCCAAGTTCATCAGATATATTTTTCACTTTCAATTTATTTTAGATGACTGCTTTAACAGATGTTTCATCCCTGTATGACATGATTTAAAATCAATCTAGCCTCCAATGGTACAGTTCTTTTCTGTCCACTGCCTGGCTCCAGAAACCAATGCCACATATATTTAGTTTGTTGTTGTCATGTTGTTATGGCAGCACCCCACTTCCTGTACCAATTTCTGTATCAACAGGAAGGCTGTGTTGTTGCAATAACACTCAAATCTCAGTGACTTACACTATCAAAAGTTTATTTCTTGCTTGTAACACACATGTTTATTGTGAATTGACGACTTTTCTCTTTCACATTCTCTTCCCCCTGAGATCCAGTGCAACTTCTATCAGAAGTCTTGTGGGGAAAAAAGAAAGATGAAGGATCTATTGGCTCTTAAAGCTACTGCTCAGAGATGTGTCAATTCTTCTCAAATGTCATTGGCCACAGTAAGTCTAATGGCCAAGTTAAAGAGGATGGAAAGCACAATTCTCCCCCAAGGTAGGAGAGCAAATATTTGTGAGCATTGTTGGTCACAGTCTAGCACATAAACGATTTTAATATTTTTAGAAACATTCAGGAAGAATAGTGGACAACTATTTGACAACTTGGGACTAGGTAGATGGGGATACTAGAGCAAGGGGTAAAGAGAAGGACTTTAGTTTGGTACTAAGATCAAACTGGAGTTAACACTAGAAGAGTTTACCTTTTATATTAGAAACCTAACAGGTTAACATGTCAGGACTAGAAGAGTCCTTAAAGGGAGGTTTAGTTGGTACAGGCATTATATTCCAGAACTTCAAGTTGCAACTCTACCATTTAGTAGCTGTGTGCCTTCTGTCAAGACCTCTCTGAATCTGTTTCCCATTTGTCGAAGGGAATAGTGATATCAAATACCCCATTGGAATATTTTGGATATTTCATCTCTCTTTACAGCAATTGTGTGACCTTGGGCAAATTGCATTGAATTGTGTCCTCCAAAAATTCATCTATTGAAGTCCTAACTTCCAGTACCTCAGAATGTTACCTTATTTGGAGATAGGGTCTTTATAGAAGTAATGAAGCTAAAATGAGACTCTAATTCAATATCACTAGTGTCTTTATAAGAAGGGGCAATTTAGACACAGAGATGTACAGAGATTCAAGGAGACATGGAGAAAAGATTGTCAACTACAAGCCAAGAAGAGAGTCTAGTATGTATTTGTAGGGTTGTTACAAGACTCTAGTGATTCAAAACATTTAAACCAGTGCTTGTAGTAAATGCTCAATAAATGGTCATTGTTCTTTTTGTAGTTAGCTGAGATGAGACATGCAAAGTTTCTAGCACAGTGCCAAACACACAGTGAGCACACAATAAATATGAGAAACTCACTCTCTGTACTAGCACTTTATTGAGGAGTGCAAGTCTAAGACATCAGAGTCAAGGACATGAGGCAGAGAGGGAGGAAGAACAAATAGAAGAGACTTCATTAACAAGCAGGTCACAGTTTCTTGGCAAGCTGACTACTCAGTCTCCCAAGATGTTTTTCATAGACACCATACATAGTTACTGCATCTCCAAATAGTCTGTGGACATAAAGAAGGAAGGAGGAAAATTTTTTCTGTTGACTCCCTAGACTTGAAGCATCTACTTCCCTAGACTTCCAGGTTGCATGTGCACAGGTGCCATGTGAATCCTAGAATATCTCCTGCCTTAATGGCATCAGGGAAGTCCCAGAGTTTGAGATGAAGGCAGGTGGCATGATGTGAGGTCAGCAGCTGCTGGAGATTGTATGTGAGCAATAAGAATATCTAGGAGCTGCATCACCATGGAGATCGTGTAAGCTGATGCTAGGGCCTTCTCAGGCTTGAAAGCAGACCGAATGCATTAATCTGGGGTTTTATGCAAACATAAACATAATCACCTTTTTTTTGAGATAGGGTCTCACTCTATTGCCTGGGCTGGAGTGCAGTGGCACAATCACAGCTCACTGCAACCTCAACCTCCTGTGCTCAAGTGATCCTCCCATCTCAGTCTCTCAAGTAGCTAAGACTACAAGTGTCTGCCACCAAGCCTGGCTAATTTTTTTGATTTTTGTAGAGATGAGATCTTCCTATGTTGCCCTGGCTGGTCTCGAATTCCTGGACTCAAGTGATTCTCCTTCCTTGGTCTCCCAAAGTGCCGGGATGCAGGCAAGAACCACCATGCCTGGCCTCATAAACACCTTTTAATCCCAGTGTTCTTACTTTACAGATGAGGAAAGTGATGCCCAATGTAGGAAAAATTTTATTTAGGGTTTTGCAGCTTGTTAGTTGGAGAGTAGAGATTAGAACCCAGGTCTTATGATGAGTTAGTTTTAAAGTGTTCTGATCTCAAGATTGCGAATTCAATTCTGTCTTATCTTTATCCATCCATCTGTCCATCCATTCACCCATTTGTCCATCTGTCCATCCATTCATCCATCTATCTGTTAGTTCATCCATCTGTTTATCTATCCATCAGTCAGTCCGGTCTGTCCATCCATCCATCCATTCATTCAATCTGTTCTTCCT
>NW_007250629.1:245891-275516 GCF_000164805.1 Carlito syrichta
CTTCCTTCCTTCCTTCCTTCCTTCCTTCCTTCCATCTGTCTATCCGTCCCTCCATCCCTCCATCCCTTCATCCCTCCATCCATGATGCATCCCGTGCTTGAGGGCCTCCCTTATATCTAGTGCTGTCCTGGGCTGGCATTCCACATAAAAGAATGGGGCACTAGGAAAGGAGAACTGAGTCACTTCTTTTGTTTAACTTTATGTCCTCTTCTTCTGTGGTGGTTGGGAAGGCAAGCAGTTCTGTGGAGTTGAGCCAAAGGGGAAGAAGTTGGATGCACTCAGGATACTTGATAGATGGAATGACTGAGGTTGTCTGGGCTAAGGGAAAGGGAAAGCAGCTATTCTTTCTCTGGCTTAAGCTCCAGTGGAATGGCAGCAGCTCTGAAATTTAAGGAGAAGATGGATTTCCAAGGAGGGCACTTAGCTTCTCCAAATCCCATAGGACCTTAGACACAGCTTCCCCATGAAAACAGATGGTCAAAGAGGCCTGATGGTTCACTAACTGCATGTTACCATGTGGGAATTGTGAATTACAGACAGGTCCAAGACAGTATTGTGCTTGGCCAAGAAAGACCTGCTGCATCTCAGAGATCTTAACTTAGAGTCCATGAAAAAGCATCAGTGAACCTGTGGACCCGCTGAAAATGTGAGTGAATTTTATGTGTATATACATTTTAAGGGCGAAAGGGTCTATTCTTGCATCATATTCCCAAAGACATGTGCAGTCTCACAAATTTAAGCACTCTATTGTGTTTCATTCTCATAGAAGCTTCATTTTTCATATCAGAAAGCCAAGACCCAGTGAGGTTGAGTGGCAGACTCAGTACTTGAACTCAGACCTCTTTGACCCCAAAGCCTGGGCTTGGCCCATCTTGCTGTGGTACACTCCTGCAGTATACGTAAGGGAAAGTGAGGCAACCTGGTCGGTCCATTTCCCTCCGCTTTGATTTGTGCCCAGAAAAGACATGTGCCTGCTGCTTTGAACAGAAGGTCTGTACTTCAGAGGGAAAGCCAGTAAGACTTGGGATCATTCAGCCTTGAGAGCAACAGACCGAGGGTGGCGCGTTGTCTGGTGGGTACCTGCATGTGCAAGATGATGATAATGAGGGGCAGTTGTCCCTGACTTCACAGAGGCACAAATCCAGTGCACAGCTGTACTGGGAGTGTAGCTTATACCTAAGGAAGATCTCTTGGACTTCAAAGTGGTTTGCTGAGGGAGAGATTCTCTTGAGCACTTTTGTCTGTCTTGAATAGTTTTGTCTAAAATCAGGGGAAGGACACATAAATCTCTGAAGGCTTCCTTTGCTTATGGCTCTTTTTCTGTGGTTCTAAATGCACTTTATCCTCCAGATGTCCAGAGGTCACTGGAGAGTTATTTGCTGTATGTCAGTTGGGGTTCTCTGATAGCCTAGCTGCAGCCCCAGCAGAGGCATTTGACACCTAGACTACTCAACTTTGTTGTTCACCTTGAGAAGCACAGTTCTGCAGATACTCGAGGAGGTCTGTGCTTCCAAGAGGCACCCAGGGCTTCAGATGCTCTGAGTGTCTTGACACCTTGACAAGTTGCAAGGTTTTAATGGGCTTAAAACACATTGGGAATGACCTGTGGAGGTTCTGTTGCACAAATTAAGACCACACGGAAAATTATTATGTTGGATTTACTCGGCAGATAGCTGTGGCTGAATGAAAGAAGGGGAGAGAGTAGGAGCCTCTATTTCTAGTGGTGGAGAACTGGAGCTAGGTTAGGATAGAGGAAGCATTGCTGTGAGTGTACGTGTAATAGGTATGCATTCCTGTGTGTGTGAGTGCAGGCCTGGGGCTTTGTGAGTGTGAATGTGCAGACACCCATGGGTCTGCATGGGTAAAATTGCGGGGAAGTGCCCAGGTATGGGACTGTTGGGACGGTGTATATGTATAATCATTCAGACCTGAGTTTGAATTCCGGAGCTGCTATTTACAAGCTGGATAGGTTAGGCCATTTGCCTCTCTGCAGGTCAGTTTTCGTATCTGTCAAGTATGAGTAACAATAACCACCTCATGGGATTACTGTAAGGCTCAAAATAAAAGCCATGTATGAAAAATGCTAAGCACATGCCTGGAATTTGTAAGTGTTGAGCAATTGGCAGCTGCTTCATTTGTTTTGGGAGTAGGTGTGGGCAGATGCATGTGGTAAGGGTGTGCATATGTGTGTACACATGTTGCCTTTGCCACTCAGCTATCTCGGCCGCCTCTCTGACTGAAGGGCTTCCCCTCATGCAGAATCACTGGTGTGCTCGCCAGACTAGCTTTTCTAGAGAAGCATCTCACAGTGAGGCCCTGCTGGTGCCTCGGGGACCCATCCTTTCTAGGACTTGCCTGGCTTCCTGCTGGGCTTGTTCAGGGTTTTTGCACTGCCTTTTGGAGTTTTTTTTTTTTTCACAAGCCATCATTTTCTGAGTTCTCTTTTTGTGTCTTTGGTGGAGGGAGGAGGTGTTCTGGAGGAGGGGGCCATCTGATCTATAATGCTACCTGGTGTGCAACCTGCCACCACCTGAGACCTAGATGCAAGTATGCCCTTTCCTCCTACCTTTTCCCACTTCATCCTTGTGCTCCACGCATCTGAATTAATGGGACAAGATATTTGAATTCCTCCTGTATTAAGTTTCACCTTTAGCACTCACTTCTACTTTTCATAGTAGGTATAACTACGTCTTCTTAATTTTGAGATACAGATTTTGCCTTTTAAGATAGTCAGTGTATACATATAATCACCAAAGGTAGCATTTTTTTTTCCCTAAAGCGTTTTAAAAATTTGGTACACTTTTTGAAGGAATGGCTTCTTAGGACTCCCTCTCAGTCAGTGTTTCAGTGATCTGTTTCTAGGACTGTTTTCTCAACTAAACTGGGTGGGAGGGACTGGGCCTAGCTTCTGCGTGGCAGGTGCCGCATCTCTGCAAGCTGGTGTGAATGAGTCTGTTGACAAGCACACCTTGTCTTTCACATAGGTTTTGTCCCTTGGTTCTGCATTAATAGTTTGGGGACTTGCTATAGTTTTCCCAGTGAGGTAACTGTCTTCAGAGTCTAGCTGAAGAGGAAACACAGGTATGGATATAAAGAGAATGAACCCTGTGAGACATTATTGGTGCTCCTGAGTGACTCCCAGGTGGAGATTTCTGTTGGAGGTCTGAAGATTCAGAGATCATTTGGGGCTGGCAGAACCTGGAAGGATTTGCAGCAAGAGTGGAAGAATGAGCCGGGCTGGGTTAGGCTGAGAGGTGGGGGTGGGTAGATGAGGCAGGGACGGGGGAGATATACTGGCAATGGTTGGTGTAGATGCCAGTTTGTCATGAATAACAAGTTCATGTGAGAGGACAGAGAGAGAAGCCTAGAAAGGTAGGTTTGGGATCAGCTGTGCAAATCTTTGAATACCAGCTTAGGAGTTTATTGTGGGAAATGCCTAGGCTTTGGTATCATTTAGACCTGCGTTCATTTGTTAGCTCTTTCAATAAGACATTTATTGAAATGCCAGATGCTATTCCAAGTGCTGGGGATATACTGGGGAACACAAAGGTAGAGTCTACACTTGCAGAACGTACATTCTAGTGGATTCTAGATCACATTTTTCTAGCTGGGTGGCTGGGTAAACCTAAGCAAGTTATTTAACCTTCCCAGGTCTCAGTTTCTTCATCTGTAAAATAGGCATAGTAATACATACACAGAATGGTGTAAATCAAGTTGCCTGATAGATAGCTGGCATCCAAGTGTGTTAGTTCCCCCTTTTCTCTTCCTCTTGGGTCATTTCTTGTCCTCTACTGTCCTTCTGCAGGTTTTGGGGAGTCAATGGCTCTGTCCTGCACTTGCTTCTTGGAAAGAACAGCACTGTACCTTCTAATCACAGTTGAGTGGTCTTCTTAGGCAACTGGCCTGATGTATTTGCCTCCTGGAAGTGACTGCAAATTAAGGTAGATCAAGGCAGCTCACCAGCAGTAGAAATTAACCTATAGGCACTAGGGAGGTTCCCTAGGATGACTACAAGTTCAGAGCTCAAGTTCAGACTACAAGTCTGAGTTCAAACTGTACCCTACCTAAGAGAACCTAGATTAGGAATTCAGGCCTGAAAGGGCAGGAACAGATGGAGACAGGAAGCAGAGTTAGAGTAGAGGAGGATGGGAGACAAGAAGAGGTAAAGAGGGCCCTGGGTCCAGTGTGAAACTCTACTAGGTAAGATGGTTCCTAGGCAGAAATTTGCCTTTTCCTCTTGTATTTGTGGAGTGCCTGCTACCACATGCCTGCCACTGTCCAGTTGTTGAGGCTACAGCAGTGAACAAGAGAACACATTCCTTTACAAAGCTTGTATAGAATCAGAAGAAATAGATAATAGAAACATGGGCACATAAATTACAAGATAACTTTGAATAGAGACAAAATCCATCCAATCACTTATTTATTCAATCAAAAACATTTGGAGTGTCTATTCTTAATGAGTTATTGTTCTAGCTGATGAGAACATAGCAAAAAAGGGGTCAGTCTTTACCCTTATGGACTTTGCATTCCAGTAGAGGCACAGTCAATTAACCTGTAGACAAATAATGTATGATAAGGCTCAGTTGGTGATAAGTGCTATCTGAAGCAGAATAAAGGTCACAGAAGGAGTTAATATTAGAGCAGAGACTTGCCCAAGGTGATGGGAGAAGCCACATCCTGACCCAGAGGAAGAACATTCTGGGAGATGGAATGACAAGGGCAAAGGCTCCAATCTTGGTGAGTTTGAGGAAAATGTAGAAGGTCAGGGTGACAAGAGTGGAGAGGGTGGGAAGGAGAGTCACAGAAATCAAGGTCAGAGAGGTAGACAAAAGCCATATCACACTGAGCCTTGGATGGTATGGAAAGCAGTTTGGATTTTATTTTCCACGGGTGGGATGCCACTGGAGGATGTTGAACAGGGCAATGATAGATGATTTTTATTTTTGAAATATGGCTGGCTGCTTTGTGGAGGATAGAACGTGGAGGGCCATTCTATGAAGCTGGAGAGACCAACAAGGAAGCAATCTGGGAGTCCAGGGATGATGTCTTTGACGAGGATCATCATGGAGGAGGCGGCGAGAAGCATCCTGGTTTGGGATATTCTTGTATTTTGGAGGTGGAGACAACAGGTTTTGTGATGGACGGGATATGGGTTATGAGGGATCTGTTGGAATCAGGGCTGCCTCCATGGTATTGCCACTGAAAGACTTGGGGAGGTACTGCCATCATTCAGTAGTATAAGGTCATGTTAGGTTTGGGGTGCCTATGGGATGCCCACGAGGAAATGTCAGGAAGGCATTAGGTCATAAAGTCCAGAGTTGAGGTGACAGGTAGGGCTGGAGGTATATTTCTAGGGGTCATTGGCATGAGTATGGTGTTTGAGGCCAAGGGTGTGATGAGATTATTTAGGGCAGCGGCTCTCAAAGTGTGATTCTTGGGCCACCAGCAGTAACAGAAGCACCACCTGGGAACTTGATAGAAATTCACACTCTGGTCAGGTACGATGGCTCAGGTTTGTAATCCTAGCACTTGGAGAGATTGAAGCAAAAGGATTGCCTGAGCCCAGAAGTTCAAGACCAGACGAGCTTGGGCAACAAGGTGAGACCTTATCTCTATAATAAATGAAAAAATTACCTGGGCGTGATGGTGCACACCTGTAGTCCCTGCTACTCTGGAGGCTGAGGTGGATAGATAGTCTGAGCCCAGCAGGTCGAGGCTGCAGTGAACTGTGATTGTGTCACTGTACTCCAGCCTTGACAACAGTGTGAGATCCTGACACCCCCCAAAAACAAAAAACAAACCACATTTTTAGGCTTCTCTCTAGAATGACTAAACTCAAATCGAGTACTGGGGAGTGAGTATAGATAGGGCGGAGGTCCAGACCGATCCAGGGATCTCTAACAATTAGAATCAGGAAGAGAAGGAGGAGCCAGCAAAGGTGATTAGGAAGAACCAACCTGGAACTTCAGAGGAAAACTCAGAATGTTTTACAATGAATGCCAAGAGTTTAAGAAGAAGGTTGTGCACAGTCGGGACAAATGCTGCTGAGGGAGGAAGGAGATGAGGACTGAAAATTACCCTGTGGATTCGTCAAGATGAAGATCCACTTTTGGCCTTGACTAAAACAACTTCAAAGAAGTGGTCAGCATGAAAGCTGGTTGGAAGTAAGGTTAAGAAAAAAAGGAAGGTAAAGAAACGCAGACAACAAATATATCCTTTTTTTTTTTTTTAAATGAAGAAGAGCAGTGATAAGGAGCAGTGACTGGAAGGTGACTTGGGGGTCCAGGGAGTTGCTTTGTTTAAGGTCAGAGATACAGAACATATTTGTGAGTGGGTAGGGACTATAAAATATGGTGAAGGAGGTCAGGCATGGCGGCCCATGCCTGTAATCCAAGCACTGTGGGAGGTTGAGGCGGGAGGATTACCTGAGTCCAGGAGTTTAAAACCAGCCTGGGGAACCTCATCTTTACAGAAAAAAAAATTAGCTGGGTGTGGTGGTGTGTGCTTGTAGTCCCAACTACTTGGGAAGTTGAGGCAGGAGGATTGTTTGAGCTCAGGAGCTGGAGGCTGCAGGGAGCTGTGATTGTGCAACTGAACTGCAGTCCGAGTGACAGAGTGAGACTCTGACTCAAAAAAAAAAAGGAAGCTGACCCTTGGGGCCAGGAGGGAAGGGGGAGGATAATGAGGCTGGTAGACTTGGAAGTGCAAAGATGAGCTAGTTTTCTGTCTTTTCTTAGTGAAATAAGAAGTGAGGTCATCAACCGAGGGTAAGGAGGGGTGAAGTTTGAGGTGGGAGAAGAAGGTGTGAAATGGAAGAAAATCAGCGGGCCATGAGCCGTGATAGAGTATGCCTCCTCACCTCCTCTTTACACTTGTGGAGGGCAGGTGACAGGGCAGGGCAGGGGGGTCACGGCTTCTCTCACAATGTCCCCTCATCCTGTCCCTGCAGCCCCAGGGAGCCCCTGCCCAAGGAGAGTGACTTGTCAATGCACAGGTGCGGCACAAACATGGATGCCCAAGCTGCCCTCAGTCGGGGAAAAAGTTGGGCACTTACCCCAGTAGGGAAGCTAGACCCCCACCATGGTTTGGGATGGTCCTTAAGTTCCAGAACATCTTGGCTTTTCTCCTTATCTAGAAGGGACAGTGGTCTCCTTGGGTCATGGGATTTCTCAGACCTATTCTCTATTGCCTGTTGTCTAAAATGCGGCCTTAATTGATTTGCTTTTTAGAACAGTCTGTATTTTTTTTTTTTTAAATTACAAAGTTCTTTATTTTCACCATAACAAGAGAAACATATCCTAAATGTTTAAAGCAAAAGTTGATAATTTCTGGATTCCTTTCCCTTTTCCTATACTTCTGCTCCCCAGTTACGGATAGCCTTCACCCTTACAGTTAATTTTTATTTTCTTACTCTTATTTTTATTCCCCCCGCTCCCTCATTCTAGGGCTCCTGCGGACTCTGGAGTCTGATAGCCTTGTTTGAACCCTGGCTCCCAGTTTGTTATTTTGGTTCTACTTTTGTTCTTTATTAAAAGGAACCAGAGCTCCCTGGATGTAGCTGATTATGAAACTTGGGGCAGGGTAGCATCGAGATGGTCCTAGGATATCTGTTTTCAGATATATCTAAGTTAGAGCCAGAAAGGACCAAGAGAAAACTAAAGGAGCTCCCATTAGCCAAGGTGGAGCAATTTAACTGTAAAAAAAGATTGTTATAATTGATCAAAATAAATTGTGACAAAAATTCATGAATGCATGATCATGCTCATAAAGAATGTGACCCTGAGTCAGTTCTTTAACTTCTATGTTTTCTCACCTGTAAAACAGGGAGGCAATAGCAGGGTTAAGGAATACAGTTCTGGCAGCGAGATCAGCAAGTGAATGAACCATAATGATTAATAAGTGTCAGTCATAGTGAACATTATCATTATATAGCCCCTACTATCGACATTAATATTAGTGGCAGTGTTATTCCATTATGATATGGTTATTTACAGTCTCTAATACTAGCATTATTATTCATATCATTTCCACAGAATATTCTGCAAGATTCTTTGATAAATATTCCAAGTGCAAAAATTTAGAGTGGATCAGACATAAAGATGGGAACAACAGACACTGGGGACTTCTCAAGTGGGTAGGGAGGAAGGAGCATGAAAGTTGAAAAACCACCCACCGGGTACCACGCTCACAGTCTGGGTGATGACACCATCATGCAGTATACCTATGTAACAGACCTGCGCACGTACCCTTTGAATCTAAAATAATTTTTTTAAAGAGCTGTTTAATTAAAAAAATTAGAGTGGGGAAAAAGTCAAATATTTACTGAGAGCTACTTTTTTTTTGAGTAGAAGCCTCACTCTGTCACCCAGACTGGAGTGCAGTGGCACGATCACGGCTACCGCTGCCTTGACCTACTGGGCTCAGGTGATCCTTTCACCTCAGCCTTCCAAGCAGCTGGAACTACAGGCGTGCACCACCGTGCCCAGCTATTTTTTTTTTTTGACTTATTTTAGATACTAGGTCTTGTCGTATTGCCCAGGCTGGTCTCAAACCCATGGACTCAAGCACTCCTCTCGCCTCTGCCTCCCAAAGTGCTGGGATTACAGGCAGGAGCCACCGCGCCCAACTGAGAGCTGTTACCTAAGCACTGTGCAGTGCTCAGAGTTGGAGCTGTCATGGATTATAATTTATATTTCTTAGTGGATTTATTTAATGTTGTTCTTCTACACTAGATGTAAGCTCCCTGAGTTTAGGTTCCTTGTGGTGTTCACTGCTGTATCCTAGTAATTGGCATAGTATTTGCTAAATAAATGAAGTAATGAAAAGCACCCAGAATCATCTACGATACAGTGTGAGGAAATGTAATATAGAGGCTTATAAGACCACTATATATGTTTCTGCTGAGGACTGGAGGGTGTGTGTGTACACAAACGTGTATAGTATGAAGAGGACACGCTAAACTCTAGCAGGTTGAGGGACTTTTCATCAGGTTGAGCAGAGGTGGGAGGCATTCTGGGTAGAGAGGCAATGCTTCGCAGAGAGCCTGGTACACAGATGTGCTCCGTGCTGAGGCCCAGTGAATGGGAGAAGCATTGAGGTGCTTTTAGGTCGCTGGGTTTGCTGAAGTGACTGATGGTTTTAAGAAGGAGCGCTTCAGCTTAAAAATAGGATGAATCTTGGGAGAGACTGGTCCGAGCTGCTATGAATCAAAATTTAGGTCACTTTGCTGCTTGTGTTCATCTCAGAAAACCTGATGTTTTCAAGTAATATTTTTTCCCTTCATTCTTTTCTGATGAGATTGACTGATAGCATGGACTCTGGACATGGACCTGAATTCAAGTACCAGCTTAGCCATGACTGGCTTCATAACCTCGGACATGCCCTTACTTGTAAAGTAGGGGAAAGAATACTTATTCCCAGGGTATTATGGATCACCAATGAGGTAATGTCTGGGGAAAATTTTGTAAACTTGTTAAGCTCTGTGGAGATTCAAAGGATGGGCTTACTTATTTATTTCTTGGAGGTGGCAGTATACTAGGTCTTTAATGCCAGGAGGCGAAGTCAGACTCTGCTTAAACTAATGTATTCCCTGCAAGTATGAATTCTATTGGAGGAGCAAGTCACTGAGTGATCAGAACTGGGAGCAGAGGTACAAGCTGGGCTATTTACATTTAAATTCATTAAAATGAAGTGAAGCTAAAAGTTCAGTTCCTCAGGTGCACTAGCCACATTTCAAGTGCTCAGTAGCATGCAGTATTGGCGATGATTTTTTTTTCTTATAAAGATGTGGGGTACAATTCAGGGTTAGGTATACAGACATTGATCATGCAGGTACCCAACTGGCGACGCTTTGGACAGCACAGCTGTCATTCTAGAAAGCTCTGTTGACCTACTGTCTGACAAGGAGCGGGTAATGCAGCCACATTGATCAGCAGAGAGCCCTGATAAGATCATAATGATTTGGCAGCACCTTCCAGGGCTGGTTGACATCGCCCAGCGAGGCCTGCTGAAGAGAGAGCCCTTAAGTAAAAGCGAATTTATGAAGCGTCAGAATTACAACACTCCCCGTGCTGTATTTGGGGATGGGTGGGACACACACTATGTTGTCAGGTTGCTTCTTGAGAGCCAAATGCTCAACATAAATGAATGTCGTCTCTTGGTTCCCTGCTGTGCTTTGTAGCTCTTTAAACGTTCCCAGCAGACAATAATCCAGCCGCTTGTCTGCCTGTATTTACATTTTCTGTCGAGCTAGAGAGAGTGGGAGCTGTGGCATGGTAAAAGCACTTCATTTTTGTCATTCCCTTCTCAGAAACCTTGGAAAGTGAAAGCAGTGGAGCCCTGGATCAACTGAAGAGCGGTGGGGTTAGGGTAAGATTTAGCTGGGTAATTGCCAGTCATGTTGATGGACGTGTCCCTGCCCCCGCTGTTCCCCCGGGCACAGAGAGAAAGTGACCTCTCCTCACTTTCTGTGGGGCTCCCAAAAGGGCATGCTTGATATACAGCGGGGGGTGAGATGAGAAAGGGAGTTGTGAAATGGCCCAGAAAATTCAGATGGTTTGGAGGGGTGGTTTTTAAAGGGTTCATCCAGAGACAGACAACAAAACGAAGAGAGGGTCATCCAGATACACTTTACCTGCAAGCACCATCGTTATTCGAGGAGGAAGATTCAGAAATGAGCTATTCATTCACTCCACAAATATTTACTGAGCAACTACCATTTTTGGTGTACTATTCTCGCTACAGCAATAACAAATAATCCCTGTCCTCGTGGAATCTGTATTTCAGTGAGGGAAGACTAGCCAACACTTGCTGAGTGCTGACTGCCTACCAGGCACGCTTCTAACCCACTCAGTCCTCACGATAACCCTCTGAGATGCACACGAATGCTCTCCCCTCTTTCCAGGAATTCAGTAACTTGTCCATTTGCGTGGAAGTGGTGAAACTGGTCCTGGCTGCCCGGCTTCCCAGTCCACACGCTTCATCTTTTCCTATACTTTACTGCCACTCCCAAATTGGGCTAGAAGGAAGTCTTCTGGGATGAGGAAAGACTGGGTAGTCCCTGCCATCTCTGGGAGCGTGAACCTCATGCTTAATGACAGGCGACTCTGCAGTTTGCCTTGTATTTCCCAGGTCCCAGGCTCTTGCACCTCTCCTTTGGGCCATTTTCTAATGCTGCAGTATCTGGAAACTTTCTTGACCTTGTGATGCCACTGGGGTCACAGCAACTTCCATGGCTGCCCCTGGCCCTGGCGTCCCGTAGATCTAGGAACCCTTCCCTCCTTGGTCCTCGGTGGAGACTCCTCTTACCAGACTCCCGCTAAGTAATTTTTCTGTTTCTGTGATGTCAGAAATATTCTTTTTCTAGCACTTCTCTACCTGCAGGAGAGGAATCCAAATATCTACTTTTTCTAATATTTTATTTTAATGTTAACTTCCATTTTTAGAGACAGGGTTCTTACTATGGTGCCCAAGCTGGATTTGAACTCCTGGGCTCAAGCAAACCTCCCTCCTCAGCCTCCCGAGTAGCTGGGACTACAGGCGCCCACGACCGTGCCCGGCTCTCCTATGTCTTTCCAATTCCCTCTGATGTTCCCTTCCTGCTCTCCTTAGGTTTAACTCTTTTTCTTTTTAGTGGCTTCAACCTGCTTCTTCATTTCCTTCTCTGCCACTTTCAGGCCCAACACTATTTGTTGGTTTGAGTTTCCCTCTCCCTTTTCTTTCTCTTTTCTCCTCCTCCTGTTTGACTTCACAACTCAAACCAATTGTTAAAAATTATTTCAATAGCTTTGGGGGCTACAAATAGTTTTTGGCCTGGGCTTTAAGTGTACCCACCATGCCCACCTGTGCTCACTGTACCTGACAGGTGATTTTTTTTTTATCCCTTCACCCCTGCCCACTCCCCCTTCTGAATCTCCATCGTCCATCACATCACTCTCCCCGCCTTTGCGGACCCTTAGTTCAGCTCCCACTTATAAGTGAGAACATGCGGTATTTGGCTTTCTACTCCTGAGTGTTTACTTAGGGTGATGTTCTCCAATTCCATCCAGGATGCTGCAGAAGACATTATCTCTCTCTTTCTTCTTCCTTCCTTCCTTCCTTCCTTCCCCTCTCTCTCTCTTTCTTTTTTTCCTTTTTTCTTTCTCCTTTATTTTGAAGATGTAGGGTACAATTCAGGGTTAGGTATACAAACATTCGTTATGTAGTTACCCTTGTTGATGAAGTATACCTCTCCCTCCCCTGGCAGTTTCCCCCAACTGCCAATCCCATCCCCCCCTTCCCTGGCAGTTTCCCACTTCTGCCAATGCCTTTCTTATAGCATTATGATAATTGTTCAAGGTCTGCTTATGAGTGAGAACATATGGTACTGTTATTTGTTTCTGTGATATATCACTGAATATGATAGACTCTAAATCCATCCAAGTTGCTACAAAGTCCATATGCTTGTCTTTCTACATGGCTGCATAATATTCCCTTGTGTATATGTAGCACATTTTTAAAAATTCAGTCCAGCTTCGATGGGCAGCATGGTTCATTCCATGTTTTTGCTATTGTGAATAGAGCTGCAACAAACATGCGTGTGCAAGTATCTTTTTTGTAGAATGATTTGAGTTCCTTTGGGTATATTCCCAATAGAGGGACTGTGGGGTCATATGAAAGGTCAACTTCTAGTTCTTTCAGAAATTGCCACGCTGTCTTCCAAAGAGGTTGTACTAGGTTGTATTTCCATCAGCAGCATAGAAGCATTCTTTTACTCTGTATCCTCACCAGCATCTGTTGTTTGTATTGTTACTGATGGTCATTCTTACTGGGGTTAGATGGTATCTCAGTGTGGTTTTGATTTGCTTTTCTCTGAAGATGAGTGAGGCTGAGCACTTTTCATGTGTCTGTTGGCTGTCTGTGTATCTTCTTTTGAGAAGTGTCTATTCATGTCTTTTGCCCACTTTTTAATGGGGCTCTTTGTTTTTTCCTTTTGGAGTGTTTGAGTTCTTTGTAGATCCTAGATGTTAGGCCTTTGTCAGATACACAGTTGGCAAATATTTTTTCTCATTCTGTGGACTGTCTCCCCACTCTCCTGATGGCTTCTTTTGCTTTTAAGAAGCTCATCAGTTTGAAGAGGTTCCACTTGTCTGTCTTATCTCTTATGGCTTGTGCACTTAGGGTTTTGATCAGGAATTGGTTGCCAGTTCCAATTTCCATTAGGGTGTCTCCTGCATTTACTAAGATTCTTATAGTTTGAGGTTTTACATTTAGGTCTTTGATCCATTTAGAATTAATTTTTTGTGTATGGTGATAGATAGGGGTCCTGTTTCAATCTTGTGCATGTGATCAGCCAGTTTTCCCAGCGCCATTTACTGAATAGGTTCTCCTCTTCCCAGTGGTTGTTGTTGGAGGCTTTGTCAAAGATGAGTTGGTTGAGAAGTTGAGACTTTGCTTCTGGAATCTCTATCCTGTTCCACTGGTGTATGTGCCTGCTCTTGTACCAATACCAGGCTGTTTTGATTATTTTAGCCTTATAGTAAAGTTTGAAGTCTGGAAGTGTGGTATCTCATTCTTTTTGATGGCTCAATAGTATTCCATAGTATATTTTTAAGCTGATTCCTGTCCTTCATGGATTTCTGATGTTCTCATTTCTGATGTTCTTATTCCAAAGTCCAAACAGAAACTTTCTGTGCAGATATTAATTCCTGAAGCCTCATTGCCTCTTCACAGTGTTTTTCCATCTTTCTTGAAGCAAGTTTGCTTCCTAGTCTACATTCTGGGACCTTTTATCTCCTCCTAGGCTCTGAGCTTGTGTTAGTGCCATTTGGTTTTTCTTCCTTCTCAACTTAAGGGTGTGCCTTGTTGCACCTTGTGGCAAAAGGGTTTCCATTCCTTTCATATTGCTCATCGATGATGTCATTTGCCCCTTGAGACTGAATTGGTCTCCAGGTTTCTAAAGACCACAAGCATAATCAGGGATTATTTAACATTTCTGATTAGGATTGAAAAGGGCAGAGGCATTTCAGAATTCTCCATCAAGCCACCAAGAATATCAGAGTTGGTTGTTTGGTTGTTTTTTTACCCCCATCTCTGTTAATATCCCTAAGAACTTTTCCAGAGTTTGGGGCTTCCTTCCTTAGAGAGTGACTGCCGCTGCTGGTGGGCACTTCAGAGAAAATGTGGATGAGATGCCCAATCCCACTGACATTATTTTTACCATGGAACACCCAAGTATTGTATAAGCCACTCTCAATTGTTAGAATTCTGGAATTGTGTGTTCACAGAGATTAGATGGAGTATTTGTCCAGGGAATTGAAGACTACACAATTCTATGCTCAGTCAGCCACTTCTTCCTGAAAAGTCCCAAGGGTAATATATGCTAGAGTCATGCTTCTCAATCTTCAGTATGCATGTGAACCTTCTGGGAATCTTGATATCATGTGGATTCTCATTCAGTAGATCAGACACTCTGACATTGCTGACAAGTTCCCGGGAGACATTGGTGCTGCAGGCCCATGGACCACCCATTGAACAACAAAGAGTTAGAGGACAGGGAGCCAGCAAAGGAGCATTGCTACCATTAGTTTAGACTTTGCCCTCAAGTCCTGGTGCATTCCTTTATAGAGGTGGACTCTGTGGTAGGAAGGAATCATTTTTCTAAGAGGAGACTTGCTCCTACCTGGACATCAGCCGGGTTCTTGCTTGGCTCTGTTGAGGGTGAAGAGCTGTGGAGGACACATCCTCCCAAGTAGGAGAAGGTGCTGAGCCAAGTCTTATAGGCAAGAAAAGGAGTTTAAAGAGGTAGTAGAGGGAAATGACTAGAAATCCTTCCAAGCAAGAGCAAACACTGCAGTGTTTTTCCTCTAGACACAAGGATCTTGACTTCTATGGGCCTAACTATGACCTCTCCTTGTGGCACATTGAAAACTCGACCATCTATTCCTTGATATCTCTAATCCATAGCAGTGCTTCTTTTTTGGAAGTGGAAGAACTGGAGGAAGAAAAAGAAGTCTTTATATTCTGTTATTTTCACCTAAACCATCTCTGCAGACACATCTCCAATAGATATGTACGTCAGGGGATCTATGCTGAGCTAAAGTAGCGTCTAACCAGTCAATAGTCAAAGACTCTACAGAGCTCTAAAGACATGCAGAAATCATTAAATCCAGCAACTCTGAATCATTTCTGGCTAAAATCCACTTAGGCAGGGCACAAGACCCATGGCTCATCAGGCAAACCCATCTTTACTCTCTAGAGGTGAGTTGTCATAGCAGTGAGATATTCTTGTTCCAAGTTTTCCTTTATTTATTTATTTTTTTTGGTAATTAGTTGCATATTTCTTTTAAAAATTTTTTAAATTTTAGTGCTGTGGGGTACAATTCAGGATTAGGTATACAAGTGGTCAGCATATAGATAAAGTTTGGGTATCCTTTTGTTCCCCACTTTACCTAGCTTGAGATCAGGTACTCTTATTGACATTGTGTAGCTCCCCTCCCTATCCCGCAGTTTCCCACTACTGCTGATCCCTTTCTTTTATTTAAAAAAAGATTTTTAATTTAAATTAATTTTAAAGATGTGGGGTACAATTCAGAATTAGGTATATAAGTAGTCATCATACAGGTAAAGTTTGAGCCTCCCTTTGGTCCCCACTTTACCTGGTTTGAGATAGGTCATCTTATTGATATTGTGTACTCACTCTCCCCAGGCAGTATCCCACTACTGCCAATCCCTTTCTTATAGTATTATGGTAAATGTTCAGAGTCTGCTTATGAGTGAGAACATGTGGTACTCAGTCCTTTGTTTCTGTAATAGACCACTGAGTATGATAGACTAGCAGCTATCCAGCTAGTCTATCATACTCAGTGATCTATCCAGTTTCTTGGTGCCATCCTTGCCTGTTTTCCTCTTGCCTGGCAGGTCCATATTTCTCTGTAACCTTTGCAGGCTTGTTCTCAGCCCTTACATCTCCAGATATTGGACTAAGTTCTGTATCAAATATCTCTTTTTCTCCATCTCTTCAGCTGAGCTCCTTTGGTCTCATGGCTCTAAATATCTTCTGTACACTGATGGCATTCACATTTATATTTCTAGCCCACACCACTTCCCTGAAGGGCAGAGTTGAATACCTAAGTGACTATTTAGCATCTCAAACATTATAGGTCATAACTATCCACTCTCCACCTCCCACTTGGACATTTTCTTGACCTAATCCCAAGTCTTCCCCATCTTAGTGAATAGCCTCATCATCTACCCAGTTGCTCAGGCCCCAAACTTAGGGACCATCCTTGAAAGCTTTTGTCATTATTATTATTTTAAAACAGAGTCTCACTCTATCATCAGCCTGGAGTGCAGTGGCTCGCTGCAGCCTTGAACTCTTGGGCTCAAAATGATTCTCCTGTCTCAACCTCCCAAGTTGCTGGGATTATCAGCATACACTACCACTCCCAGCTAATTTTTCTTATTTTTTTTAGAGATGGGATCTCGCTATGTTGCTCAGGTTGGTCTTGAACTCCTGGCTCAAGCAATCCTCCCACTTAGGCCCTTAGAGTTTTGGGATTACAATTGTGAGCCACCGTGCCCAGCCTAGCCCAGCCCAGCCCTTATCTTTGTATCCCTAATCCAGTCTATTAATCAGCCCATCTATTCTGCCTTTAAAACACATCTGGATTTAGATGAAGTTTAACCATTTCCATAGCTACAACTTAATTTCAAGCTACTATCATTTCTTATTTAGAATATCACAATAGCTTCCAGCTATGCACCTGTGTAGTCCATCCTATGATAGTCAGATAGTGTTGCTCTAATACTTAAAACTCTCCATGACTTACAGATATGCTTGAAGTCCAAACTAAAGCTCTTTCTTGTAAAGGTTTACCTTATTTGACTCTCCTTTTTCATTTATATTGCTACACATCTTTCTTACTTGCCATAATCAGACCAATCTTCCCTCTGTCTGAACACGCTATATCAGTCAGCTACTGTTGTATAATAAACTACTCCAAAACTCAGGAGCATACAGTGATAAGCATTTATTCTCTCCTTAATAGGACTGCAAATTGACTACTGAATCAGCTAATTTAGGCAGAGCTCAACTGGGAGGTTCTGCTTCAAGCTGTAAATACAGTAGGGCTTGATTCTTTACAGTAGTGTAATCTCAAATCTGCTCCATATTTGGTCATTTGGAGCCCCTCTGAGTAGGGGCAGCACCTACTCAGGACAGACTTTTCCCCTTGCAAGGCAGGGGCCTGTGAGGATGAGACTATTGCATGTTTTTTTTTCTCTTTTAATTTTAATTTTGAAATTGCGAGGTACAATTCAGGGTTAGGTATACAAATGTTCATTGTGCAAGTACCCTTATTGATGAGGTGTGCCCCCGCTTCCCTATCAATAAGGGTACTTGCACAATGAACATTTGTATACCTAATCCTGTGGATATCGACAACTGTCAATCCCAAGTATTCCCCCCCACCCACCTCCCCACAGTTTCCTGCTACTTTCAATCCCTTTCCAACAGTAATACGGTAGTTGTTCAATGTCCACTTATGAGTGAGAACATGTGATACTCAGCTCTCTGTTTCTGTGAGAGATCACTCAGTATTATAAGCTCGAATTTCATCCATGTTACCACGAAGTTCATGATTTTGTTCCTCTTTACGGCTGTGTAATATTCCATTGTATATATGTACCACATTGTTTTTCCTCCCAGTCCTCTTTTGATGGGCAGCATGGTTGGTTCCATATTCTTGCTATTGTGAACAATGCTGCAATAAACATAGGTGTGCAGGTATCTTTTTCATAGAGTGACCTGAGTTCTTCCAGGTATATTCCCAGTAGGGGGATTGTGAGATCATATGGAAGGTTAATTTCTAGGAGTTTTAGGAATCGCCATACTGATTTCCTCAGAGGCTGTACTAGTTTACACTCCCACCAACAGTGTAGAAGTGTTCCCTTTTTGCCACATCCTCTCCAGCAGCTGTTATTTTTTGAGTTATTGATGATGGCCAATAACTGGAGTTAGGTGGTATCTCAGTGTAGTTTTAATTTGCATTTCCTTGATGACTAGTGAGGCTGAACATTTTTTCATATGTCTGTTGGTGGCTCGTATGTCTTCTTTTGAGAAGTGTCTATTCATATCTTTAACCCACTCTGTAACGGGGCTGTTTGGTTTTCTCTTTTCAGCACATTTGAGTTCCTTGTAGATCCTTGATGTTAGACTGCATAGGCATGTTTTAAGCCTTTGCTCATATCACATCTGCTTATGCTCCATTGGTCAAAGCAAAGTCATATGGACAAATTGAATTGACTATCAGGGGGCAGGGCAGTATATTCTTCTGACAGAAGGAGAAGGAGGAATGAATGCAGTTGCTGAATGACAAGCCAGGCCATGGTACTCTATGCTTGTTCCTGCCTCAGAACCTTTCTTCCTTGCTGTTCCCTCTGCGTGGAACATGGCTCATCCAGATCGTCACAAGCCTGCCTCTCCTTATTTAGTTCTTAATTTACACATTTTGTCCCAGAGAAGTCATTGAAGACCCTTTGTCTTGGCTGAAGAAGGCTTTATCCTACCACATTACCCTCTTTTATCTTTTCCATTATACTTTTCTGATACCTGACATTACCTCACTTCCTTGTTTTGTCCATATGTTTATTGTTTGTAACTCTCTGCTGGAATATACAGTTTTGGGTGTCAGGACTTTGTCTCGTTCACAGAAGCATTCCAGTGCCTGGAACAGAACTTGAGCATATAATAGGTGCTCAATAAATATTTATTTTTTCAACAGGTGTCCAATTCTTAAATGCTTTAAAGCCCAATTATTTAAAATTATAGGCCTCAAACACTGGATCCAAATATGCATCACCACACATGGTAGGGTTAACTGAATGACCTGCTACAATCTAAATGAATAATTATGGAGCTTATTAGCATTAATTTATAAGCAGTCAGAAGAGATTGAAAGCCACTGTTAACTGATGATAGCAGTGATATTAGTACTGGGTATTCTTCATGAAAACTGTGGGCCTTACAACTATATCTGCACATGTTCCTACATAGCAGGAACTTCGAATGTTGCCAAGTATTTGAGTCCAGAATAAACTAGAAGAACACTAATTTTACAGTTAGCAGATTAGTAGGTTACTGGTAACTCTTAGCTGGACACAAAAGTAACACTTTGAATTGCAATGCCATTGACTTACACAGTTAATAAAATGACCTTTATTTTTTGGTCAAGTTTGAAACCCATCAAGAGAATCCTATGGTCCACCCTGGGGCAGTGGGCTATATTTGAAGAATTTCTGATCTGGTGCTATACCTCATCTTCTAGACAAGAACACTGAGGCTCAAAGCAGGGAAATGACTTGTCCAAGAACACATGAGATGCAATAGTTGGATTATGAAGTTTTATTCTGGTCCCCCTGCTCTGAGTTGAGCATTCCTTCGCACCTCCGTGCTGGACCTTCATGTAAAAAAATAGTCTTCACAAGGAAAAAGAATTTCTTTCTTATTTTTTTTTTAAATAGAGACTGACAGCTTAATTAAGACAAAACGAAAAAGTTTATACGTGGTAACGATTAAAACAAGAACAGACTTTAGGGTGAATGGGCTTCTGAAAGTTATTATCACAAAAAGGATGTAAGGTCTCACTTTCTACAAAAACTGTGATGTGAAATTTGTGGGATGGAAGAAAGGAAAGGGAAAAGGAAAGGGAGAAAAGGAAAGGAAAGGAAGGTGGAAGGAAGGAAGGGTCCCAGAGAAAAACATATATTTTTGCACAGTATTTCTTAATGTCAAATTGTCTGATATTTATATCATTAAAATTAATGTAATTATTTTATCTTTTGGCTTTCCTATGGAATTTTAGAAACTATCTAGCTAGAAAATACAGGCAGGGTTTCTTACCTGTCTAAAGTCTGTGAACTGTAATTATGTAACTAGTAATTAGACTGTAAGGCATACAAAGAGAGATATTATCCTATTTAACAAGAGAGGAAACTGAGGTATTGAGGAGCCAGTCAGTGGGAGAGTCCCACTAGGATCTTTTCCTTTGGGTGAGGGAAGACTTCTCTGGTCATGTGATCTGTGACTGCAGCTAGGGTGTATCTTTTGGTAGTGTCAGTCAGTAGAGGGAGAGGCACAGGGTCTGTAGGACCTTTGAGCTTACTCCTTACAGTAGTTCATAGGATGAAATTCTTTGGGAATCATTAAACAAAAGTCTCCAAATTCTCCAAGAACTTGGACTAGTGGCATGGACTAGAGGGAAGACAGGATTTGGAGTCAGTCAGATTTGGGTTCAGATACTTCTGCCCACTTACTGGGTCAGTCATCTTGGGCATGTCGCTTAACCACTTTAACTTCAGACTTCTAATCTGTAAGGTGGCAATGCTAATATCCTCCTCCCTTCAGATGTGTGGGAGGGAATCAAAACATGTAACACATGGAGGCACTTAGTAACTAATGGTTGTGATTAAAGTGGTATTGAACATTGCCCTTTTTTGATTCTACTATGCTTACTAAGTGTGATTTTCAGATAAAGGTCATTGGAGGTTACATTTTATTTCCACAATATATTCTAGATCAATTTTAGACTCGTTTTCTTGATTTTTTTCTATTTTAACATTATATATTTTGGTTGTGATTTTGGTAAGTGAAGATCTAAGATGTGTAAGATACTCAACTTCTAGAGTGCTTTGTTCCTTGTTCTAAGAAACCATTATAATCTGAAGGCCAGAAAGAACCTTGAAAATACTTTTGGCTATCCCCAAAGTTAAAGTTAACACCTTGCTCACACCATTCCAGGCTGATTAAAGCCTCTCATTTTCTTTGCCCTCTAAAGGAGAAGTCTCCAGTGGTGACTTTTCAGTTAGCTGGTTATTGGTCTGCTTCCCTTTTTTGGCTCATAGATGTGTCCTGTTCACAATTACATGCCTGACTTCCTTCTTCTAGAACACCTGGCACATGTAATAATTTTGCAAAACAATTGAATTTCACCTCAACGA
The DNA here is from genome assembly GCF_000164805.1 of Carlito syrichta. Taxonomy (NCBI): domain Eukaryota; kingdom Metazoa; phylum Chordata; class Mammalia; order Primates; family Tarsiidae; genus Carlito; species Carlito syrichta. The sequence continues at coordinate 266,871 of NW_007250629.1, forward strand.
GATGAATCGTGCTGACCAGAAGGGCAATTGAATCATTTAAATAGTGATAAAATATTAAGTAGTTTGTGTGGGCAATGTACCTGCTTTGAGGCTCTGTATAAAAATCTGTCAGTATGTGGTCCTGTGTGTTTGGGAATACTTTGTATGATATGTCTTATTAGGAGAAGCTCAAGGTGCTGAGTCTGTTGAAAGAAATATCTAGGATTTCCTCAGCAAGAGGAACATATCTTGGTCGGCAAGATACTAGGTAGTCTAGGAATGATAAGAAGGAAGAACTACTCAGTTTGGCATCCTTCCATTCAAAAGAGATAGAAGGCATGGGGATGGAATTTGGAAGGTGTCTTAGACTGTCTTCTGTTGCTTATGACAGAATACCTGAAACCAGGTAATTTATAAAGAAGAAGAATTTATTTCTTATTGTTATATAGACTGAGAAGTCCCAGGTGGAGGGGCTGCATCTGGTGAGGGCCTTCTTTTTACTGTGGACTCTTTTCAGGGTCCTGAGGTAGCTCAGTGCATCCCATGGTGAGAGGGTTCAGTTTGCTAGTTCAAGTTTCCTTTCTTCTTATAAAGCCACCAGTCCCACTCTCATGATAACCTATTAATCCATTAACCCATGAATGGATACATCTATTCATGAGGGCAGAGCCATTCACCTCTTAAAGCCCTCGCCTTCCAAAACTGCCACATTAGGGATTAAATTTCAGCATGAATTTGGCAGGGGACAGATATTCCAATCACAGCAGAAGGCATTTATGCAGAGGACAGTGCTTGAGGATATATGACCATATGGAGATAGAAATGATCTGGATATTAGAAGAAAACCTGAGTCTGTGAAATTTAGAACTCAAACATGGCAGCTGTGTGTGGTGTACCCTGTTTGTGTAGTTGGGACCTGCATGTTGGTAATCTCTGTGCCCTCTTCTCTCCTGTCTGTTGGCATTGCTGTATGAAGGAAAAGCTGGCTTGGGAGGTGGTGGAATTTCTACTCTTTTATTTTTTAAATTAGAAAATATGATTTATTTAAAAGTAAATTAGAGAGAGAGTGAGAAAGAAAGAATGAGGAGCTTCACCTCCTCAAGGAAGGGGAGGGTGTCAAAGCTTAGGAAAACCTGGCCTTGCCATAGCTCAGAGAACATGTGACCAGATCATAGCTTCACAAGGCAATGGCCAGGATTTATACTCTTAGTGGCTTTCTGATTGGTTAGACTGCTAAGTCCTAATTTCTCTCTCAACCTCAAAGAGCTTCAACTAAGGGTTAATCCTCCATGTGTGTCTAGATGCAAAACTTTTATTCTATCTAAATTTTTGTCCTCCTGCCCTAACAGCAGTAGAGTTAGAAAACCCAATATACCATTAATGAATTCCCTCAGTATTCTTGGGTGGTCTGTGTGGTATGCCTCCTAACTGTTCCCCCCACCAACCCATCTTTTCGCTCTCTCTACTCCAGCCACATTGATGTTCTACTGGTTCCTCGAAGACCTCATATTTCCACATACCTCTTGTGAATGTTTTGAATATTTTTCCTGTGACTGCTAACACTCAGCTAGCTTAAATAATGTATGCTTTTTACCTCATATAACAAGAGGTCTTAAAAAAGGGAAGCCATAAGTTGGTCCATGTAGCAGCTCAGTGACATCAACAAACATCAAGGATCGAGGTTTTCCCCCTATGTCTTTTTTTGGTCATTTTCAGCATGCTGCCTTTGCTTTCCTCGTGTGAGCAGGATGGTTGCTAGTGTGAACTCTCTGCAGAATTCCAAGGCAGGAAAGAAAGATGATTCAGTGATCCTGTGCTATTTTTTCTTTCTTTCTTTTAAATTTCTAGGTATCACATGTGATAGAGTTTGGGTATTTGTCCTCTCCGAGTCTCATGTGGAAAATTGATCCTCAGTGTTGGAGGTGGGGTCTAGAGGGAGGTGTTTGGGCTGTGGGGGTGGATCACTGGTGAATGACTTGGTGCTGTCCTCTTGGTTGTGAGTGAGTTTTCGCTCTATTAGTTACTGTGAGATCTGATTGTCAAAAAGAGTCGCCTGGCACTACCTCTCCTCTCTCTTGCATGCTCTCTCTCACCGTGTGACATACTTGCTTTCCCTTTGCCTTTTGCCACGAGGGGACGTTTCCTGAGACCTCACCAGAAGCAAATGCTGGCACCATACACTTCTTGTATGGCCCGCAGAATTGTGAGACAAATAATCATGTTTTCTTATAAATCACCCAGCCCAGATATTCCTTTATAGCAACGCAAAATTGACTAATCCAACATGTAAACACTACAATATCCAGTCACAGAAGACAATGCATCTCTGGGTGTGTCTCTTATTATCAGCAAGGAAACCTTTTAAAGAGGTCAATTCTTAGCTTTCTTGTTTTCTGACAAAACTGCATCACAGTTACATTAAGGTAAAATGAGTATTGAATGGAGTTCTGGGAGGCCTGTGTCTTAGGCTTAGCTCTGCCATTGGACTTAATTTTCCTGGTTCTCCCTCCTTTTTGTACCCATTGGAGGAATTGAATCAGATAATCTTTGAGCATATTCTACTTTTATTATCCATCCATCCATCCATCCATCCATCCATCCATCCATCCATCCATCCATCTTTTATTTGATGTATATTTACTGAGAGGCTGTTATGCCCCAGGAATTGTTCTAGGCAATAGGGTAGGAATGGGAAACAAAACAAAATCTCTGTTTTCGTGGGATTTGTGATCTGGTGAGAGAGATAGACATTAAATAATTACAAGTAATGCAACAATTCCAGGGTTGTCTGATCTTGGTTGAGTGGAAATTCTTCATATCATTAGCTTTGAGATCAGGGGTAGGAGAAGAGGGATGTCCTGTGCTATAGTAAATAGCTGGAAATATGGTAGACAAGAAATTATTAGCATCTTTTGGTAAAAAGTAAAGAAAATTCAGTGTTCCTATGCTATTTTTCTCTACCTCTTTTACATTAAGGTGCAATTAACAATATAATAAAATGAACAGACTTTAAATGTTTGGATCGATGAGTTTTTATAATTGTATGCACCCTTAAAACCATCACCCCAAACAAGAGTATCTTCATCATCCCTTCTTGACATTTCCTTCTCCATCCCCAGCTACTTAGCTTTGTCTGTTCTTGAACTTTGGATAAATAGAATAAAACTATTTACTGTACTTTTTGCATATGGTTTCATTTTGCTCAATAAAAAAATTTTTGAGATTTAGCTGCATTGTTGCAGGTATTGGTGGTTCATTTTTATGGTCACGTAGACTTCCATTGTATTAATATGTTTTCTCTTGTTTTGGGTAAATATTTAGGAGTGGAATTGCTAGGTCAAAGAGTAGGTGTAACTTTATGGGAAACCACCAGGGTTTTCCAAAATGGTTATTTATTTTATAATCCCCTCATCAATGTAAGAGAGTTCCAGTTTCTCACTGACATGCAGTGTTGTCAGTTCCTTTGATTGTAGCCATTCAAATGGTATCTCATTGTGGGTTTAATGTGTTTTTTCCTAATAACCAATTAATGTACATCTCAATCGTATTTTTTTTTTTTTGAGTTGGAGTTTCACTCTGTTGCCCAGGCTGGAGTGCAGTGGCACACTCACGGCCACCCCAGCATCGACCTGCTGGGCTCAGGTGATCCTTCCTCCTCAGCCTTCCAAATAGCTGGAACTACAGGTGCGCATTACACACCAGGCTAATTTTTTGATTTATTGTAGAGACAGGGTCTCACCATGTTGCCAAGACTGGTCTCGAACCCACGGGCTCAGGTAATCCTCTTGCCTCGGCCCCCCAAAGTGCTGGGATTACAGACTTGAGCCACCACTCCTGGCCCAGTATTTTTAATATTAATAAGAAATTGAGTTTTCCATGACTTAATCTATGAACATTGTCTATTACTCCATCAGTTTAGTTTTTTTTTTTTAGAATCTTGTCAGCATTGTTTGCAGTTTTTAGTGTAGAAGTGTTGTATATCTTTTGCTGGATTTGCTCTTTAATATTAGATTTTATGCTAATTTAAATGGTACTACATTTAACATTCATTTTAATTGTTTTTTCTTGTTTTATAGAATTGCATGTTGACCATTTATCTTGAGACCTTGCTAAATCCACTTATTCCTGTCTTTTTTTCAGATTCTATAATCTTTTCTTCCTTTCCAGTCATGTCATCTGTGAATAATGACATTTTACTTCTTTCTATCTTTTGTCTTTTATTTTTTTCTTGTCTCACTGCACTGATTAAGACTTCTAGTACAATGGTGAAGAGAAATGATGCTGAACATTTATTTGGTTCCAATTTTAGTTGAAATGTTCCACATTTTATCATTAAGTCTGATGTTACCTGTAGGTTTATTTTGTAGATGCCCTGTATCAGAATGAGGAGTTGTCATGTATTCCTAATTTGCTGAAAGCTAAAAGCAACAACAATCAACATTATGATGGTGGCATTTTGTTAAGTGCTTTTTCTGCTTCTATTGAGAAGACTTGGCACCGACTCGAGCTTTAGTTAGTCCTGGGAGCAGCCATTTCAATAGCAGGGAAGAAGTTCAATAGAACTATGGGAAGGCAAAAATTTATTAACATCTTTTGTAAAGATAGCAAAGAAAAACTTATAGCAAAGAAAAAGTTATAACTTGTGAGACCACAGAATTATTTTTCACTTAAATTATTGTTCTTTCAGCATATAAGTTCTGAAATAGGTCCTGAACCAGAAATTACCATGATTTTAAAATTTTATTATTACCTATATCTGGGAGAAATAGAAGAAAAAAAAAAGAGGGCACCATGCTTATAGAAGGTATAAGGTTCACAGATGATACAGTAACACCTGTTCTCATTTGATTCCATTTTTCCTTTTAGAAAAATGTTCTTAATGCAGGAGAGTGTGGAGCAAGCTGAAGAAAGAGAAAATTAAAGCCAAATTTAGTTGTAACATAGAAAGAAAACCCCACATTTTTTTTTTTTTGAGTTGGAGTCTCACTCTCACCCAGACTGGAGTGCAGTGGCCGCTCCTGGCCACCGCAGCCTCGACCTGCTGGGCTCCGGCGATCCTTCTGTCTCAGCCTTCCAAGTAGCTGAAACTACAGGCACACGCTACCACACTTGGCTAATTTTTTAATTTTTATTGTAGAGATGAGGTCTCACCAAATTGCCCAGGCGGGTCTCGAACCCGTGGGCTCAGGCAAACCACTCACCTCAGCCTCCCAAAGCACGGGATTACAGGCTGAGCCACCAAGCCCAGCCACCCCACAGATCTTAAACAGTTTCTGACCTTGAGCCCAGATAAATCTCATCCGAAGAAATAACGAAAACTTGGTTTTGATCATCAAACTTTTGTTCTATAATCTTAGAGAAATCATAGAGAGTGAGAGAGGTATTGAGGTCTAGATAGATATAATAATAATAATTATATTTATTTATTTATTTTAACTTTTATTATCAAGGGATACAAGTGCATGTTTGTTACATGGATATATTGTGTAGTGGTGGGGATTGGATCTCAGGTGGCCCGTTCCCCAGATAGTGAGTATTGTACCCAATAGGTAATTTCTGAACTCTAACTTCCCTCCCTATTATTTTATCTATCTTTCTATATGTATGTATGTATGTATGTATGTATGTATTTAGAGGGTCTCACTATGTTTCCTAGGCTGGTATCAAACTCTAGGGCTCAAGCAATCCTCATACTTCGGCCTTCCAAAGTGCTGGAATTACAGGCCTGAGCCACTGTGTCCATCCCCATTATTATTATTATTATTTTGGAAAGTAGGATTTATTGAGAGGACAGAAAAACTCCCACAGTGGGAGGGGACCCAAAGGAGTTGCCCTATTCTCATTATTATTTTTAATCTGGAAGAATTTTGTATTCCAAAAAGCACAGCATAGTCTAGTGCTCTTAATATCTCTTCTTGGCAAAATTCTAAATTTTTAAAAAATTAAACAAATGGGAATATTAAAAGAAGAACAATTGACTACTCTGGGGTTAGTTCAAGAGTACACTCAAATGTCACTGTTTATCTCATGGCTTCTTGGACCCTGAAAGGTAGAATCAGTTCGGCTTGGTCTTTGTGCTCCTACATTAATTATTCTTGACGTTATCTCTGACCACACATGTTCTTGTAATTTAGATGTTCTGTCTCCCTCACTAGACTACCTCTTCTACAAAGGTCAGGGCCACATATATACTCTGCTGAATCCCTCAGTTTAGTATAGTGTCTGGAACAGTGAAAGTGCATCATAAATATTTGTGTGATAAATGAAATGACAGAACTGAACAAACTCACACATTTAAATAAATCTTATGTACCAAGCAAAATTTTTTGCCTGCAAAAGATTAGTAGCCAACTCCAAATGGCTGAAGAAGAGAAATTTTGGCACATGTAACCCAAGTAAGTGATAGAAGTAACCTGAGCCCTCCTGGATTAAGCCATTCCAATGATAGCACTATAGCTTCATCTCACTTTCTCTCCATATCTTTACTCTGCTCTGTTTTGGGCTGGCTATGTTTATGCAGGCTGTCCCCCCCAGGAGCAAAATTTTTCCCGGGACCTCAGCCTTATATCATATTTTATCAGGAATCCCAATGGGAAGATGTCTCATTTCTATCAATGAGTAGAGCAAAACTTCTGGAATAGTGTCTTGTTGGTTTGTTGTGAGTATATAACTGTCCTTAAGCCAAAGCTGTGGTCATGAGGATGGATTTGTGGGATGGAATCAACACCTGCACCACATAGACTGATAGTAGATGAGTGGTTGTTCTCCAAAGGAAAACCATGGTGTAGTTACCAAAAGAAAGGAGAGTACATGGTGAGCAGGAAAAATAAAATCCAAATACCTCAAGGTTCTGGACCAGGCAGAACCTGTTATCTCACAGACAGGTTCATTTTGATTTCAGTAGGGCCTCTCAGGGTGTTTGCTGGGTAAGATGGTTAAATGTGAGCTTGGTGATAATATAGTTAGGCAGATTTATAGTTTGCGGAACAAATGTACTCTAAGAGTGTTGATTCATGAATTGATGTTGACCTGAAGGATGGTCTCCAGAGTCATGCTGTGTGGTTTTGTATATAATCCTTTCTGGGCTGGCATTTCTCATCAATGACCTGCATGAAAACATTGCAGGTGTATTTATCAAATCTTTAGGCCAACTGCTCCTAGAATTTTGAGTTTCACAGTCTGGTGAAGTTGTGGAAAATACTTAGGAAATGATGCAGGTCTTCAACTTTTTATTTTTTGCTAAGTAAAGTTAGAAATACTTTGTCATTTATACATTTCACCAACATTTTACTAAGATATTTTAATACTAAAAAAATACTAAAAAAAGGATATGATGTCTTAAGAAAAGTCAATTCTTCCCAAGAAAGGATAATTGGCTGCCTTATACTGACACTAAAATAATGTATTAGGTATAACACAAACAATTGCAATACTAAATTCAATATTCAGAATCACAAGAAATCTAATTTATGTCTTTTTTTTCTCTATAGTTTATCATTTTGGAAACTCATATTTGACAGTGCATCATAGCATGAAGTTCTAATGTCAACTGGTGAAGCTGATGGTTTTTTTGACTTAGTGGAAAGTTCAAGTTCATATAACTCTGCTGACAAAATAGAAGAGCCACACTCTTAATGCTGTTTCACTCAATTCATAGATTTTGCATTATACCAAGAGTGGTTGGGAAGCAGCTCCTCCACTCTCAAGCCACATACACTCACATTTCTAGTCTGATACATCTCTGCCATTTCTGCTCCCCTGTTTTCCCCACACGGCAGGGAAGAAGCTGGCAGTCAGGTATGCAGGAGAGATGATGGGGTTGCCTTCACCTAGAGGGCTGTGCTCACCTGGGGTGCTCAGGTAAAGACTTGAATCTTTCTATTTTATTTAGCTGAGTTGAGTTGTGGGGTACACGTCAGGATCTACTACATAAGTAATACTTAGTATTACTTACATAAATACGTTTCATGCAGGTGAAGTTTGAACTTCTAGTGGACCCGCTCTTCTCAGATAGTAGACCCGGTACCAGTATGTTGCCATGTGCCCCATCCCTTCTCCCTCCCTCCTTCCCCTAGCAGTGTTCAACGTCTGCCAATCCCACCCTTGTGCTCATGTGACCAGTGATCAGGGCCAGCTTATGAGTGAGAACATGCGCTATTCAGTTTTTTGTTTCTGTGACAGTTCACTAACTATGATAAGACCCAGATCATCTTGATGGAAGTAGGTGGGAAGCTAGATAAGAGCGATGTTACAAACCAGCAACCACCTCCATCAGCCTGGAACCCGTTTATAATCCCTGTTTAAGAGCTGCTACTGGAAATGGTGAATAGCTAGGAGAAATATTAATAGCTCCTTCACTGAATACTAGAAATAAACATTTTGGTATCTCCATGGGCTGTAGCCAGGACTCCAAACTGACAGGGTCGAATTTCATAAGGGTTAATATTAATACAAAGTTCTTCCCAGTGGTCCAGAGCCTCAGCAGCATAAGAACAAGCCTATCTTGAGAGCAGTTCATGTGAAAAGAACCTGGGTTTATTAATTTTTTTATTTTTTATTTTTTAAATTTTCTTATTTTTGAGTTGGAGTCTCACTTTGTCGCCCAGACTGGAGTGCAGTGGCCGCTCCTGGCCACCGCAGCCTCGACCTGCTGGGCTCTGGCGATCC
>NW_007250629.1:275536-281336 GCF_000164805.1 Carlito syrichta
AACCCGCGGGCTCAGGCAATCCACTCACCTCAGCCTTCCAAAGGCACGGGATTACAGGCTGAGCCACCGAGCCCGGCTAAACCTGGGTTTTTAAAATAGATTTAAGTTCAGTCTGATCCAGAAACTCCTATGACATCTATCTAAGGTCACCTTAACAGAGTCCTAATGTCCAGATCAAGAGGATGATAATTACACTAGAGTAGGGTTATTGATATTTTGGGACAGAGAAATTTTTGTTGAGGGGGCCTTCTTGTGCTTTGTGCATTGGCAGCATCCCTGGCCTCCATCCACTCAGCATTCCCCTCACTGGTGTAGTAACTAAAAATATCTCCAGATATCATAAAACATCCCCTGGGAGAGCTGAGAAATTCCTTTAGTTAAGAGCCACTGCGCTGAACTCTGTTCTGCATATGTTATAGTGAAGCTTGTATTTAAGTCTGGGTATATGAGCAATATTTACAAACTGGATTCAGTCCAGAGGAATTGGATGGACCAGGGTGAGATGTATGAATGCCATGCCATTAGTATATTAGAGGAATTAAAACTGTTCAGACCAGAAGACAGACTCTGGTGGTAGTAGAGCTGTATGTTAGGGAAGGATAGCTCAGCTTCAAATTCATCCCCCTTGCTCCTTCCCTCCCAACTTTATTTTTTTCTCTGTAATTTTTTCCCCTTCTTCCCCTTCTCCCATTCTCTCTTCTTGGGCTTCATTTTCCTTTCTACATAGTTTTATTTTACATGATTTGTTTTTCTTGTGATAGAATGTATATAACACATAATTTTCTATTTTAACAACTTTAAAGTGCACAATTCAATGACTTTGATTACATTCACAAAGTTGCACAACCATCACCATGACTTACAACATTTTTCGCCACCCCAAACAATCCAGTTTGTTTCCCTGCCCCATTGCTGGGCACAGAAGGACCCTTCCTAGCTGCCTTGCCGTCATTTCCCACCTTGGATAAATCCCACCATCTATACACAGTAAGAACGGAGAGACTCAACTCCTTTTGCCCTTAAGATTCCTAATAGCTGGTCTCAGCTCAGTGCTTCCTGTTTCCCTTCTGTGCTTATATATATCCCAAATGCCTTCTGACCCATACACCAGAGAAGTTGTTTCAGACTTTTTCATTTTTCTTATTTGGCCCACCCCATAATCTTCCTCTTATACTACCTATATACCTTGCCTGTGTCTCATTAAAAATTTAGATTATCTGAAATAATTGTCCTATGCTCCTTTTTTCTCCTTTAGAATTTTACCCTATCATCATGTCCGCTCCTTCGGGCTCTGTCTCTGAGAGCTCCGTGTGATCTTCTTCTTTTCTAAAACTAATGATTCCTCCCGAGCCTGTGGAATTTCCTGTTCAGAACCTGGTTTGAGAGCTGTACTCTCCCTTTCTTGCAATTTTGGTATGTTTCTTCTATTTCCCCTTAACACGTATTTTGTCAGCTCAGGATGCCATTACAAAATATGATAGAACTGAGTGGCTGAAACAGCAAAAGTATATTTCTCACAGTTCTGGAGGCTGGGGTGTCCAAGAACAGGTTGTTAGCATGGTCACATTCTGGAAGGGCCTTCCTGCTGGCTTGCAGATGGTCTCTTCCTTGCTGTGTCCTCACATGGCAGACAGAGAGGGCAAGCTCTCTGGTCTCTTCTTATTAAGGGCACGAATCCCATCATAAGGATACAACTCTGATGGCTTTATCTAAACCTAATTACCTCCCAAAGGCCTCACTGCTAAATATGATCACACTGGGGACGTTGATACATGAATTGTGGGTGGAGACCATTCAGTTCATGGCACATACTCAGCTTTTCTCCTTGTACAATTCAAAACAACTGTTCACTCTGATATCCTCTGATATTTTCACTAATCTTTCTCTTCTCTAGTCCACATTCTGAGCTGCAGCCAGCGTTGTCCTCCGACAAGACCCATCATGGTGTTGCCCTACTCAGAATGTGGCCTGATGAATCCAAACTCCTTTGAGTGATATTTGAGACCAGGAATCTAGATTCGGATTCTGCTGATCCTTGAATGTATGTTGCACTTTTATGATGCCTGTTTTGGCACTTTTATGATACCAGTGTCTTGTCTCCATTCCTTGCCTCAAGTGTGGACCTGCCTGACAAACTCTGTCTTCTTCTGCCTTCTTTCCTCTTGCTTACGTAAGTGTGTCTCATGTTGCTTTAAACTCAACTCTATGTTAACCTTCCTCTTTTTATGAGCCTCACTTACAAAATTTAGGCAGAAGTAGTAGCAGCAGCTACCTCCCTGCTTTGACTAGAATCTTGCCCCTTGGGGGAGCAGAGCATTCCTGGGTTCAAGTAGGAGAAAGACTTTTATACCAATTCATCCACACTTTATTTTCTGAGCACTCAATTTCCCTGCTTTGCCCAGAATCCACAGTGTTAGCAAACTATCATGTAATTAACTTTTCCATAGAGCTTTGACTCTGCGCTTCCCTGAGGGCTGACCTTGAGTCTCAGATATTCAGAGCACCCATGATTTCATGGAGGAAGATCACAATGCAATGCCTTGACACCTGTGTGCTCCTACTTCATGCTGCTGATAATGGCTTGTGTGACACAGTGTCACCAGGGTTCACAAACCTATGAACACTAGTGGAACCATGGTATTGCCAATCACCACAAAACATCTATTTTTGTTCCATCCTGGACGAGCCGAACATCTTTTCTCTGTAACATCTCAGGAACAAAAGTCTTTCTGGAGTTCCTTTTAAGGCTCCTCACACTTGGTCTAACATCTTCATCTACCATTGGTCAAGTTGTTCTTTTTACTCTATTCTGGCCAGTTCAAGAAGTTACTGACAGGGAGTTCATCATTGCCAGGGCTGATAGAACTCCTTAGGAATCACCACCTCTGTCCAGGACACTGTGCCCAGTGGGACCCCAAAGATGCAGGTCTTTAGACACTCAGTTGGAGACAGAGGTGTCTTCCTAGCTTTAACTGGAACCCAGTCCCTTGAGGGGGCAGAGTGTTCCTGGGTCCAAAAAGGAGAAGGACTCCAATTACTCCACACTTCGTTTCCTGAAATTATCCTTGCTTTGCCCAGAATCCATCGTATCTCTTAAGGAACTATCCTGTCTCCTATGTCATCTTGTCCTTCTACACATAGAAGCTTGAACTCTGCCCAAAGGCTTGGGAAGGAGAAAGCAGACATCCTTCTCTCTCTATAGGCTGCCATCATAACAAAAAAAGGAAACACTCCTTTTTCCATCACCAGTTGCCAAACAAAAGTCCTAGAACATAATAATGGCCAAATGGTGTAAGTTAGGGTGGGAGGTTGCCTATGCCCGTAGCTTCTGGGCCTCAACTCAGTGAGCCACCACAACCTCTTATGCAATTAAAAAGAGGAGATTTGGCCCTTGAATTTTCCATACCAACAGTGAAAGGTTTGGGCTGGAGTATATGCAGCTGTAATGTTGTTCTTGAGTGTTTTTGACTCATCTTTTTGGTTGCCTTGACTAGTATGGCTGGTTCCATTTTCTGCCACTCAGTCTGTGTCTAGGATGCTACTGATCAACCATCTCTAGAGTTGTGATTGGAGAGTCCCACAGGCATTTGGGTACACACTGGTGCTGGCACAAATGCAAGTTAGTTTCACGTTCCAGACCTTGAGTCCCTATATTTTTGCTGGGAAAAGTGCAAAAACATTGAACCAACCCTACTGCCCATCAAAAGTGTACTGGATGAAGAATATGTGGTAAAAAGAAGAACAAAATCATGGACTTTGCAGCAAACTGGATGGAGTTGGAAACCATTTTACTAAGTGAACTGTCACAGAATCAAAGAGCTGAATACCACATGTTCTCACTTATAAGTGGGCCTTGAACATTTGTCACATTAGCACAAGGGACGGGAGAGCGGTCACTGGGAGCTACTAGGAGAGGGAGGGAGGGATAAGGGTGGAAGGCACGTGACAACACAAAGTGTACTTGGTACATTGCCAGGGGGAGTGAGGGCCAGCTAGAAGCCCAGACTTCATCTGCATGTGACCTACTTATGTAGTTAATCCTCACTTGTACCCCATCTTCCTAAAATAAAATAAAATTTAAAAAAGAGTGTTATAGTTTTTCTTCCCTGAAGGTGAAAGTGGCAGAAAAAGACACATGGAGTAGGGAGGGTAATGCCCAGCTGGCGTGGGATAGAGAGAAATTGATGGTTTATGGCTCACGGTGACAGAGGTCAGCTCCCAGATCTATCAGGCAAGACCTTGAGGTTTGATATTTCGGATTTTTGTTGACTTAAAAACAAGATTTCTCAGGCATCGTTGGTATAAGAATGCAGTTGGTTTGGGAATCTTTTCATCTTTCTTTGTATCATTTTGCCACTAAACCTGAAGAATGGTGCCTAATCCCACTTGACAGCGTCTGTTAAATATTTAGATGCCACTGCTAGATTCCCCAGTCTCATTTGGCCCCTTTGAAAGTTGGGTCTGATGGAAGGAAGGCTTCGCCCAACACCTCCGTATGGGCAGCTCCTCAGAGTGCCAAAGCTGTGATATTGTATACTCTCCCATGGGAATAAAAATTAGCTCTTTTTCATGAGTGCTCAAGCTGCTGCCTTATTCATCTGCCAAAGCTTCAGACTCATCTCACTGTCCAAACTGCGGTCATGTCTGGCACGCGAGAGTGTGTGTGAGGTGGTGGTGGAGGATGGATTTTATTTTGCATCTGCATGCAACCGCTGTTGGGTTGCCTTGTGTCACGAAGTGTCAGCTAATGGTGGGGAGCAGTTTAACGTAACAATGCATGAGGTTAGACAATGTGATGAATTCCCCAGCTCAGAGCTACAGCCTCAATGTAGCAGCCACCCACTTGGGCTTCAGGCGTGTCCTAGTGGGTAGAAGGGTTCACAGTTCAATGCTACCTGGTATCTTGGAGCAACTGTAGTACTTGAGTGAATTTAAAAAAATACATGGAGTTGCAATTTCCAAAAATAGTTATCACTGTGCATCTGCACAATAAACATAAGCAAACAACATATGCTTAAGTTTTTGCGTTCTGCTTTTCCTGACGATACCAGGGTTCATTTTCTTGAGGAGTGTCAGAAGTGTTTTGTAGCCTCAGCTTAATCTTAGATTTGTTTGTAAAGCTCCACAAACAAACCCAGTACTTTGGAAGCTTGGCAAATTGCTCAGTCCAGGAGATCTAAATCTCGACTCTCCATTCTTCAAGTTCTAGGCAAGAAATGACTTTAAAATATCTTTTTGCTTTTACATATTTTGAAACAAACTCTGAAAAAAAAATTATATTTGGAAGGAAACTTGGAAGCCAGCTGGTTTTGTATGTGTGATGGAACAAGATGCTTCAGGTTTGCTTTAAAAAATGAAACTTCAAAACTTGAAGCCTGACATCCCTGGGGCCATTTGATAAATGCTGATGGTTTTGCAGAGCCACATATTACTTCCTTTTCCTTTCCCATTTACTTCTTTGAAAGACATACCAGAGCCTGAACTTTGAAGGGACCTGGCAGCCTTTGCCAAGAAAAGGAAACTTCTCGTGAGAGAACCTTGTGGGTGTTTTAAATATCTTGCCAGGTGGGCGCAATCATGTGAGTGGTTCTTCCGACTTGAAGTTGCCTACTTTGTGGGTTAGTTTCTGTTCTGACTGTGTCAATTGTTTGATGTGTTGTTTCAAGCCAGTTTCATATTGAGCAGAGTGCTCTTTGGTTTTTGATTTGTTCCCTAATTGTTTAGAAATGTGCTCATTAAGAGACAAAGTAAACACGGTTCAGGTGTTGGGCTGAAGGCAGGAATTGTGGGGTGGGGGGGG
>NW_007250629.1:281356-312145 GCF_000164805.1 Carlito syrichta
GGGGGAGACGAGAGAACCCACGTGGTCCTTCTTTTACATAAAAGCCCGCCCCAGAAACAAAGGCTGTTGGCGTACAAAAGCTCTTTGTACCCTGAGCACGTCTGTGGTTACGGATGAGCCCTCTCCAATGGCTGCTATCAAACTTGTCATATTTTATTCATGAGTTGTGGTATGCCTAGATGAAATAAGAAAAGCAAAGCTTCAAATCATAATTAGGGCATAAAAAAGATAAAATAGTTATTATTGTGACATTTTTGAAGAATTCTAAAATCTCCCCAATCATTCATTTGAAAAAGTTGCACGGAACGGCTGGGTGTGTGGCACATATTTCTGCTGGTCGGAGGCTCCTGGGCTCAGTTACACCCAGACCCACAGTGACAGGCTCCACGCATACAGTGAATAAGAGCATAATTAAGGAGAGGGCGACAGCGGTAGTTATACATAAATAGAAACGCTGACAGGCGTCTTTGCCTTTTTATCATGCTCACATTGTTACTCTGTGGTTGATCAAAATATTGCATTCCTGTGTTTTGAGGGGTCTGGATCATTCGGCATGCCCGGAATGGGGGGATTTGGCGGAATGGTGCCAGGAACAGCCCATGTAAGAGGCTATGTGCCTATATCTACAAATGTGGTGGGATAGCAATAAAGGGTGGAAGAAAGACGCTCATCCTGTTGGTTGACATCATGACTTTGATAAAGTAAGCGGAAACACTTTTTAAAAAGACATCTCAACCTAAAAAAAAAAAAAAAAAAGACCAGGTGTTGTTCCATTGCTTTCTCTTTGGACACAGGACCTAGGGGCTCTTCATTTATTAACTGATTTATCCAGAGACACCTATCAACCTGGCATTTCTCATCTCTGGGGATTCAGAATGAGAAGTTTCTTCACTCAGGTCTTGTTTTTGTTGTACTGGTGTTCATACCATCTGTTCATATTACTAGATCACAAGCTACTTGAGAAGGCTAGTGAGAGTAAGCACTCCCATGGTAGTCCCTGCACGTGCCCAACTGCATGGAGTTGTCCTACCCTGGCACTCAGGCAAGAAGAGGAGTGAGAGTGACACTTTCAAGGCTCGTCATGGATGTGATCACTTGTATTTGTCTTGTGGATTCTGTGATAGAAGGATCATCATTCACATTAGTCACCATTTCATGGGTGAGACACCAATGACTTATTAAATGATCACTCAGAGATTAGCGTTAGGGTATTCAGTGTCCCTCAGTAACTAACTGTCAGGACTGATGGTATCCCAGGTTTTCTGATCCCAAACGCTACTTCAGCACTGGGCAGTGTTTTCTCACCAGATGGTGATCATGGTTTCCAATGGGTGGTTTTTAAAACCTTTCCTCCCCTTCCTGCCTCTCCCTTTTGGGAGTCCTCAGTGTCTGTTGTTCCCATTCCCGTGCCCAGATGTACCCACTGTTTAGCTTTGACAACATGTGATATTTGGTTTTCTGTTTCTGTGTTAATTTTCTTAGAATAATGGCCTCCAGCTGCATCCAGGATGCTGCAAAGGACATGATTTTATTTTTTATGGCTGTATAGTATTCCATAGTTTATATGGAATAGTTTTTTTTTTTTTTTTGACTTGGAGTGTCACTCTGTCACTCAGACTGGAGTGCAGTGGCCGCTCCCGGCCACTGCAGCCTCATCCTGCTGGGCTCTGGCGATCCTTCTGTCTCAACCTTCCGAGTAGCCAGAATTACAGGCACACGCTACTATGCCTGGCTGATTTTTTTATTTATTGTAGAGATGAGGTCTCGCCAAGTTGCCCAGGCGAGTCTCGAACCTGCGGACTCAGGCAATCCACTCACCTCAGCCTCCCAAAGCACAGGTTTACAGGCTGAGCCATCGAGCCCGGCTGTATAGAATAGTTTTTATTCCACATTTGTTTTATCCAATTCGCTGTTGATGGGCACCTAGGTTGGTTCCATGTTTTTGCTATTGTGAATAGTGCTGTGATAAACATATGAGTGTAGGTGTCTTTTTGGTGGAACAATTTGTGCTCCTTTGGGTATATACCTAGTCGTGGGATTGCTGAGTCAAATGGAAAATCTATTTTTAGTTCTTTGAGAAATCTCCAAACTGCTTTCCACAGGGGCTGAACTAGTTTACACCAACAGTGCATGAGTGTTCTCTCTCTCTGCAACCTTGCCGATATCTGACTTACTAATAATAGCCCTTCTGACTGGTGTGAGATGGTATCTCACTGTGGTTTTAATTTTCATTTCTCTGATGATTAGTAACGTTGAGCATTTTTTCATGTTTGTTCACTACTTGTATGTCTTTTGAGAAATGTCAGTGTATGTTCTTTCCCCACTTTTTAAATGTGGCTAATAAATAAGTAACTTTAGATAGTAATATATGCTATAAAGGAAGTAAAAGAGCAATACTGTAGAGACAGAAAGTGAGAGAGAGAGAAAGAGGCTTAGGGAGTGGGTTAACTCTACATAGGATTATTGGGGAAGGCTTTCATACAGAGTTGATATTTAAGTTGATGTCTAAATGAAGAAGTCAGCCACACAGAAATAACAATATTATGATAACTTACAGTATTAATGACAAATACATTTCATGTGCTAGGCGCTGTTTTAAATTCTTTATATTTTTAACTCATTTAATCCTTATAACAGTCCTGTGAAGGAGATGAATATTATGAGTCACATTTTACAGAAAGGGAAACAGAGGTACAGAAAGGGAAATAGAGGCTGTATCTTCTGGACAAGGTTATAGGTCTATCTAGTAAATGGCAAAGCCTAAAATTGGATCCAGGCTGTTTTGCTCCAGAGCCCCTCTTGAACAGCAGACCAAAAGGCCCTTAGGGGGCTTCACAAAGATGACCAGTGTGGTTGAAGGTACTAGAGGATCCCAGAGAGCTTAGCCAGGGCCAGGTCATATGGGGTCTTTCAGGCCATGGTAATGAGTTAGAGTTTTATTCAAAATGCAGGCTGGACGTGGTGGTTCATGCTTGGAATCCCAGCACTTTGGGAGGCTGAGGTGGGAGGATTGCTTGAGCCCAGGAGTTCAAGAACAGCCTAGGCAATTTAGGGAGACTGTGTCTCCCGAAAAAAAAAAAAAATCAAAAAATTAACCAAGCATGGTGGTGTGCACCTGTAGTTCCAGTTACTCAGGAGGCTGAGGCATAAAGATCACCTGAGCCCAGGGGGTTGAGGCTGCTGTGAGCCATAATAGTGCCACTGTCCTCCAGCCCGGGTGACAGAGTAAAACCTTCCCTCAAAAACAAAAACTGCAATGGGCAGTGTGAAAGGCTGGATAATGCAGCCACCCCTCCTCCATGATGCCACATCCTAATCTCCATATCCTGTGACTGTTACTTTAAATGGTAAAAGGGACTTTTCAGATGTGATTAAGGATCTTGGGTGAGGAGATTACCCAGGTATGGTCAATGTAATCACAAGAGTCTTATAAGAGGGAGGCTGGAAGGTCAGCTCGAGAAGTGTTGTGAGAATGGAAGCAGAAAGGGATTATAAGACGTTACACTGCTGGGTTGAAGGTGGAGGAAGAAGACATGAGCCGAGGAGAGCCGAGAAAGGCAAGGAAACAGATTCCTCTCAGTGCTTCCAGAGTTCGGCCCTGCCCATGCCAGGATTTGTGTTCAGTGAAACCTATTTCAGACTTCTGACCTCCAGAACTTTGCGATAATAAAATTATGTTGCCTTAAACTACTACGTTTTTTAGTAATTTGTTACAGCAGCAATAGGAAACTAATAAGTTGTTTGAGAATTGTAAGTAGAGGACTGACATCCTGTGATTTAAGTTTGAAAAAGACCTTCCTGATTTTCTGATTGCTACCTGGAATAGACAGAGAAAGTGAGAGAGTAGAGGAAAGGGAAGGGAAGGAGCGAGGAGAAATAAGCTGAAGCAAGTTGATGGTTGGGGGCTGTTGCAATATTATAGTCAAGAGGGCTGAGGGTCATGGTGGCAATGGGGCTCAGGACTTGCTGATGGGCGGGTGTTCTTCGAGGCACTCTGACTAGTCAGACAGCAGGCAGAAAAGAGGAATCAATGAAGGAGCCTCAAGATTGCCCGAGAGGTAGGAAGACAACCAGAAGAATGCGATGCCAGAAGGGCAGGATGCTTCCAAAAAAAAAAGGGAAGAAGAGGACAACTGTTGGGAGGTTGCCAAGGGTCAGTTTGCCATCTGGCCATTGGATTTGGCACAGTATTGAGTGTAAGAAGTGTCAGAGAGAGTGGTATTGGTCAGTGCAGCTCAAAACCCTAGCTAGATGTCTTTCTTCAGACTAAGACTGTCTTAATCACCACAGTACAGAGCCTGGCACAGGGAACGTACTCCAAACATATCTGTTTGAATGGGTGAGTGACTGAATTTGGGGATTTAGAGGAAAAATCACCCTGAGCTGGGGCATTCAAGTTTCATGGAGTTAGAGGAATTTGGGCTGGGCCTTGAGAGATGGACAGGACTTGGATAGGCATGGAGAAGGTGGCTGGCACTCTGGGAGGGAGAAGAGTTGAGAGTTCACCCTCATGGAACCCTTAACTACGAATCCTCTTTTCTCTTCCCATGTCCTGCTCTCAGAGAGCTCACATGCAGTCTAATCGGGGCATGAATAAAGATCAATTTACAACTGCTCTCAGTGTGGGTAGAGCAGGGAGCTGAAAAGACTATCTGTTGTCTAAGTTTGTATCATACCCAAGTAGAAAAGACTGCTTATGAACCCACCAGGTACCCTTTGAAATGAGTTATCACAAAAGATTTCTTTAATACACTGAAGGCGTAATTTATTGAAAACTGACTCAATGTTGTTACCCTAGGACATGCAAGAGGCAAATTATTTGCTACAATGATCAAAGACCAATTTTTCCCCCAAATGAACATTTTCATTTCTTTTTAAAATAGCTTCACTCAGTGGGGATTGTAATTTTAGCCCTTGGCCATGGCTCTTGCTTGAAAGGGTGGAGGTGGGAAATTGGGTGAGAAAGATCTTGCAGCCAGATAGCAACTGGCTCAGAGCTCAAGGAACAAGTGGCATTTCCAATGATTCATTTTAAGGGGGACATGAATGTTTAATATAGTCAGAACAAAATCTCTAAAGAGTAGGTTAGCTTTCAAAGAAGAAGAGCAAGCCTGCAAAAAACCACACCCACAGCCAGCTTTCTGGACAGATGCACACATTTCTTGGAGCCTCTGTTCAAAACTGGAGTTTCAGATGACCTGTTTTCTGTCTGGAAAGCTTCACAGTACCTCCTGAGCACAAGGTTGAAGGCCAATCATTGTATGGTTTCCCTAGGAACGTGAAAGCACAGGCACCCTGTGGCCAACGTAGACAGATAAATAGAGAGGGAGACCTCCCCAGCAGTGACTCTGGAACTAATTAGCTAACAAGGCGTGGAATGAGATTAATGCACGTGATCTAAGAGCTGATGATGTGCTTTTTAGGACAGCAGAAATAAAAGAGCTGAGAAGAAAGCATTACCTTAAAGAGTCCCAAATTGTTATTCCTGTCAGGAATAACAGGCAGAGGGGAGGAGGGTTGGTGGTGAGCATGAGGGAACCTCTTCATCACTTAGTGCCTTCTGCTTTACCTGGGACTAATGTTGCTTTATGACTCCTCTCTGTTGTGGAAAAGACTTTTTCCCCTCTTTTCCATAGCAAGGTGAGAGGTTCCTGCACTATTTATTTGGCATACATAGTAGCCAAGCCTTCTCTAATAAACTGGTTATTTCTGGAAGGACTTCTCCAGCTTCCCTCTCCTTTTCCTTTGGCTCATTTGGAGAAAAAGAAATTACATGTTAGGAGCTTGCCAAGTCCCCTGCATCTCCCCAGGTGGGGGTTCTGTAACGCAGAATCCCCTCCATCCCCGCCAATATTAAGTCATATCCCTCACCTCTGACCACTGGGACCCCAATAAAGCAGAATTTACCTCCTGCTCTTCGCTGCTTCCCTACTTCTCATTCATTCCTTCACTTCTGTCTGAGGTAATGCTGCCCTGTTGGTCCCCCAGTGTCAAATGTGTGCAGCTCCTGGGGTGAAATATTGCCGAGGTCACCAAAGTCATTTCTCACTGAGCCTCTGACAGTTTGCTAATTAATATGATTTTGGTCATTGCGTCCTATGTTGAAGTTAGGTCAATTTCCCAGGGGTGGGAAGTCAGGCATTAATCCACTAAACCAACTAAATTACTTGTATGTGTGAGAGAAGATAATTTCATCAGAAGTATTTTCCTGTGATTTGACATATCGCTTCACAGGCTGTGGACTTTTAAGAGTACTTTCTAGTCTGATGACAGGGGAGCCTAGATTTTTGATGGAAAAGTTATGTGATTAAGATACCCCAAGGTACCTATAAGCTTTAAACACACGCTTAGAGCTGTTTGCATATCACAGGGAGGGGATGCTAGCTCTATTTTAAAGCTAAGGAGGAAAAAAAACTAGCCTGTGCTATTTCTCATCAGGCTGAATACAAGCTCATCCAGAAGAATGTGGTTTTCTGCTTCTTTATGCCACAACTGTCTTTTTGCCCACAGAGCCACAGGAGCTTACCTTTGAAACATTAGCTGTTCACCCTAGTAATTGCTCCATCCTCTAATTTAATGAAAACCCATTAAACCGAAACAATAATTAAAATGAGACATCATCTCTGTAGGAGGTTTGCATATTAAAATCACTGTGCATTTCAATGCAGGCAGATTTTTATTCTTGAAAAACAGCATTTGAAGCAACATGTAAAAATGATTTATAATGAATAGTCATAAATTAGAGAGCTTGGCAGTTGAACATGATGCCCTACTGTTTACTATTGAATCTGAGTAGATGTGGCAAGGTCAAGGCCAACATAGCATTAAAAAAATGTCTCTTTCATGCCTGAGAATTAGGACTGTGCACAAAAGGGAACAAATTATCATTAGAGTAGCCCACTGCTCCAAACTTTTGAAGCAAACTAGAGATTGCACCATCAGTATGTAGAGTAGTTTAGACTCTTGGAGGAGTGTCCCTTAGGTAGAGAAGACCTGGCACTGGAGTGAAGTGGAGAAGTTTAATGCTTCTTTCATGTCTGGGGATTAGGGAAGCCAGGCACAAACATACAGAAAGAGCTGCAAAGTCGGATTCAGAAGATGTGTCTCTGCTACTTGCTAGAGGAGGGATCTTGGGCAGGTCACTTACCTTCTACAAACCAGAGATTCCTGGTCTTTAAAGTGAGGCTATTAATGCCTACCAAGTGGGTTTTTATGAATATGAAGTGTGATCATGCATACAGATACACTTGGAACATTTTAAAGCTCAAGCTCTAATGTGTAGATTTCTGGGCCTTCTTTTCACAATTCTCAGATACGCTGTAAGGACCATACTAGCTATATATTGGGCAGTTTCTGTTATTCTTTCATTCATTCATTACTGGGCCCTTAAGTGTAGTGTTACAGATGAGGAAACTCAAGGATGAGGGAAGGAAACTGAGCTATCCAAGGTCTCACAGTGGATACTTGGTTAGCTGGGATTCAAACACTGGTTTGTCTGAGACAATAGATGGCTCTGAGAGGCAGTGGTGCCTTGTGGTTGGCCTTAGAGAGATCTGGGTTTGGATTCCAGCTAGACCATTTAATAGGACACCTTTTTTTTGAGTTGGAGTCTCACTCTGTTGCCCATGCTGAAGTACAGTGGTATACTCACGGCCACCCCAGTGTTGATCTGCTGGGTTCTGGCGATCCTTCTGCCTCAGCCTTCCAAGTAGCCGAAACTACAGGCGCGCGCTACTATGCCCTGCCATTCTTTTTAAAAAAATTTATTGTAGAGATAAGGTCTTGCCAAGTTACCCAGGCTGTTCTTGAACCTGTGGGCTCAGGCAATCCCTTCACCTCGGATTCCCAAAGTTCTGGGATTACAGGCTTGAGCCACTGCGTCTGGCCAGTAGGACACTCCTTAATTCTCTGTACCTTCTCTGTAAAATGGAGATAGCAGTGCTGACATCACTATGCTGCTGTGAGGACTAAAGTTGCATAAAGTTCTTAGCTCGACATCTAGCAAAAAGTGAAAATTCAAAACTGTTTGGGTATTGGCTGGCTGGACCTAGATTGGAGTATCTGGAAGCCCTATAGGCTCTATCCAATTTTCAGAAAAATGTTTAGCAGAAGAGAGTTAGAAATGACCACTAACCTGGGCTTCCACTATGATTGGCAGACCCTGCTCACCTGCCCCATGCCTGCCTGCTGGGCCATAGCCATCATAACTGACCTTAAGGTTGGTCTTTACTTCAGCTCAGCTGCAATACCAGGGCTCTCATGGTACAACGGCTGCTGGTGTGACTTGGCTCCCCACCCATTCTGCAGGACCCAGGACCTACCCCACCTGCATTCCAAATAAGTTAACGATTGTCTTGTGCTTCTGATATAGCAGACACTGTTTTAAGAGTTTAACATGGATTCATTGATTTAATCATCACACTATCCCCATGGGATGGATGCAGTTTTATTCCTCTTTTGCAGAAGAGGAAGGTGAGGCATGAAAGATTCACTTACCCAAGGTCACATATCTGATAAACCAAGCAGTCAGGCTTCAGAGCGGGACTGTTAACCACTACCCTACACTGCCTCCTAACTGGAGAATCTAGTTCCTGATGAGGAATTCTCCGGACCTGCTCTGGTTATTCCAGACCTGTGATGCCTCCTAAGCATGCTTCGCTTTCCTTTCCTTTCTTTTCTTTCATTTCCTTTCCTTTCTTTTCTTCTCTTCTCTTTTTTCTCCTTCCTTCCTTCCTTCCTTCCTTCCTTCCTTCCTTCCTTCCTTCCTTCCTTCCTTCCTTCCTTCCTTCTTCCCTCCCTCCCTCGCTCGCTCTCTCTCCCTCCCTCTCTCTCTCTTCCCCTTTTCCTCCCTCCTTCCCTCTCTTCCTTCTTTTTAAAATGGGGTCTTGTTATGTTGCTTAGACTACCCTTGAACTCCTTGCCTCAATCGATCTCCCAACCTCAGCCTTCTGCATAACTGGGATTACAGGTGTGAACCACCATGTTCAGCTCCTCATTTCTTATATTTCTGAGCAGAACAGCTGAGTGGTACATGTTCACTTTTGCTTGTGTCATTATTGCTGGACTCATTGCCCCTTGCAGACAGAAGACGTGTCTTAGTTTGCGCCGGGTTCAGAGGAGTGCTTAATACAGATTTTAAAAGCAAAGAATGAATGAACAAATGAATGGATGGATAGTTACCAGAGGACAGGACAAGGACTGCCCTTAAATTTGTTTCTACAATAAATAGAAAAATTAGCCGGGTATGGTGGCACATGCCTATAGTTCCAGCTACTGAGAAGGCTGAGATGGAAGGATCACCTGAGCCCAGCAAACTGAGGCTGCAGTGGCCTTGAGCTTGCCACTGTACTCCAGAGCCTGGGCAACAGTGAGAATCCAACTCAAAAAAAAAAAAAAAAAGAACCTGGAGAGCATCTCTAGCTGGAAACACTTCTTGCTTGCACCTTCTGTGCTTGGAGTTTTATATGCCACATAGCAAGCACACCCTTGAGCTTCTCAGATTCCTGGCAGTCAGTGTGGATTAAAATGACACCTGAGGAGAAGGCTTGACCATCAGTGATTGTCAAAAGGCACCTCTGTTGTCCTCACTGATTTAAGGATACACAATTATGTGAATGAAAGCAAGTTGTTTATTTTCTCCTTTTCGTAGGATGTCCTTCTTGTTTCACCTGTTTTTATTATGTGCTCATATTTTAGGATAAAAATTGTTTTTTCTTTACAATATTCGCTCAAAGAAGATTTTAAAAATTCAGACATATGTAAAGAAGACCATTTTCACCCACATTAGCTCCTAATTGCTATCATTTTGATTGAAGTTCATTGCTATGTGTCTGCTATGCATCACTAAGTAAACTTTACATACACTTGACATGATGCTGCATATGTACAATTATGTACTTGTTTGATGGTGTTGTCTAGGCATTTCTTATGTTATTTTAATACCTTTTGTTTCACTATGTTATCATGAATAATTTTCCATCAGGTGTATGTATCCTAATTTCTTCACCATTCTTTACTGTTGGATAGCTTCTTTGCTGTACAAGGTAGTCTTAATCATATTACAAAAATCTTTTCACCAGTCTTGCTTTTTGTTCTCCTGTCTTGTGATTCAGATGGAGCCGGCATTTATACTTTCCCACTCTCTTTATTCCCATGTGTCTGACGGAGATGGGAGTGGAGGGATGGGGATGAGAGGGGACTTGATCGCTGGTGAGTTGCAGTGGCAGTGCAGAGAGGCAGGCTAAAGAGAAGGAGCGGCTACAGTGTCAATTTCTTAGTGACAGAAAGGATGCGTGATTTTCCTTACTGGCATTGTCGAACGTTTCTAAGAAGAACTCAGCAGCCTTACAGTGCCTATGTAATTAGCAAAATTATGAGGGTACCGGAATCTCTTTTGATTGAGCCATATAGTAATTACAAAAAATTGATTAATACCGTGTGTCATAGGATTCCTTAGGTTTCGTCCCTTACTGGAGGAGTTGGGGACTTCCAGCTGGCTTTATTATTCCTGGGCCAGCTCATTATTTTACTGCTCTTTTTCTCAATAGGTTTGGGTCATATTTGAGTGTCTCTGGTAAATGTTTTCCCTTATATTGTGTTCCAGGCTTTGGAGTCAAGATGTTATGTGTTAATGTAACAAAGATTTGAGGCTCTACCGTGTGCCAGGCACTGTGCTGGGTGCAGGGTATATATTGGTAAATGTTTCTTCATGGCATTTCCAGTCTGGTGGGCAACATAGCACTTAATAAAATGATTACATGTATAAATGATTACACACATACATTCCTGATGCCTGTGATAAGTACAATGAAGACGAATGAAGGCAGAGAACCCAAGCTGACCTGGGCTGGTCAGAGAAAGGTGGTCTGAGAGAGTAACAGTGAAGCTGGTACCCAAGAATAAGGGAAAGAAGACAGAGATTGCTTCAGATGGGAATGTACCAAGGTGGGAGGAATGCCCAGGGAAGAAGGGATGTGAAGTTTGGGGTACTGGATTACGAGAGTGAAGGCATTGAGGGAGGGGAAAGAGAGGAGGATGATAAATAAGCAGAGGCACCAGACAAATGCCACAGAATATCACAATTGACTCTGCTGGGGCAGGAGTCAATTTTGTCTCCACTCACTTGCCCCATGACCTTGGGCAGGCAGTGAAACTTCTCTCTGTGCCTCAGTTTCTTTACCTGTAGAATGTGGGGGATGACTCAGCCTGTAATCCCAGCACTTTGGGAGGCCAGTGTGAGTGGATTGCCTGCGCCCATGGGTTCGAGACCAGCCTGGGCAACTTGGCGAGACCTCGTCTCTATACCAAATTTAAAAAAAAAACTTCTTTATGGCTGCATAATATTCCATTGTGTATATGAACCACATTTTCTTTATCCAGTCCAGCTTCAAACAGGCAACATGGTTGGTTCCATGTTTTTGCTACTGTGAATAGAGCTGCAACATACAAAGAACAGAGTACCATATGTTCTCACTCTTAAGCGGACCTTGAACAATTATAATACTATAAGAAAGCATTTGGCAGTAATGGAAACTGTCAGGGGAGGGGGGGTGGGATTGGCAGTTGAGGGAAACTGCTAGGGGAGGGGCGCATATTTCATCAACAAGGGTACCACATAATCAATGTTTGTATACCTAACCCTGAATTGTGCCCCACATCTTTATTTAAAAAAGAAAAGACTTAGCCAGGTGTGGTAGCATGTGCCTGTAGTTCTGGCTACTTGGTAGGCTGAGGTGGAAGGATTGCCAGAGCCCAGCAGATTAATGCTGGAGTGGCCATGAGCATGCCACTGCACTCCAGCCTGGGTGACGGAGTGAGACTCCAATTAAAAAAAAATATGTGGGAGATTTTGAGTTTATCTCATAATGGATGTACAAATAGATTGTTCATTCATTTATTCAAGAAATATTTCCTGAGTGACTATGAAGTGCCAGGCACTGGGTATATGATGGTGACTTGACTCTTTTCCGCACATCTCAAGAAATGGGACCATACATATGGGTGAATGGCAGATGAGTATAACCTGTGGATCCAGCTTGCCAGGTTGGAATCCCAGCACCAAGGCTTCCTAGTCCAGCATCCTTTAGAATATTATTTTTTTGTTTATTTTTGTTTTTTTGAATTGACAAATGTTTTACTTGTAATAATAGTTTATAAGAACAACATTATTTTAATTTAATGAACATAAAAAAGTATCTTCTTAAAGAATCCTTGGAGTTATGTCTACAGTGAAAAGCCATTTGTAACAAGATGCAAGAATTAGAAATAAATTGTTGCTGGGATGAGTAAACTATAAAGAAGTATTTTATGGAAATTACCATACATTTTGCAACTTAGATAAATGAAATTTATAATAAGTACTACATTATATCTTTCAGGCTATATCATTATGAATTATATCATTCCAGTTGATAATTGTGGAACATTGGATTGGCAATGACTGAGATAATTTCCAAACATGTTTGGGCACTAAAACATTATTTATATTCTAAAAACCTTCGTTTACTCATCTGTAAAATAGGAATAGTGATAATGCCTTCCCTTAAAGATGTCACAAGTGAGATGACATATGCAGAACCGTAGCTGTGTATTTGGCACCATAATAAGATACACTTGTTTGCTTTTTATCATTCTGGCTTCTGGAGTTAATAGAGGCTTAGTAGATGTTACTGCGACCTTGTTAATGGAGATGGAAATCCCTTACACATTACTGGGAGTCTTCTGGTCTTCCACTACTTTCTGCTTGTGATTTCTGCTTTTTCAAAAGCTTTAGCCAATAACATCTGACATTCTCAAAGAAGGGCTGCAAGACCGAACAGTGGGGCATGTACCTCCCTCCTTCCTGCCCCAGGAATCGCCCCATGGACTTCTGAATTGACATATTTCCTCTGCACTCAGGAATGAAAAGCCAATTGCCATTACAAATTAACAAGTGTTGCTTTACCTTTTGAGGCCGTTCTTATCATGAACCTAAATGGGACTCAGGCTAGAAGAGTGAGCCATGTCTATATCAGGAGTTTGCCATGCTTTGAGATTCCCAGTATAATTACCAAAATGTCACCTGAATTTTCCATCCATCAAGGCTGAGGCAGACTGCCCTGGTGTGTTTGTTTTCACATGTCTCTGGCCGCAGCTGCTTTTGCTACCTCAAGCCACTGATCCTTAGCTAGTACACTGGCAGGGATTTTATTTGCAATGGCTAATCTGGTACCCCTTGGTAAATCAGGGGCCTGAGAGTTCCCTCCAATATTCATTTGAGTAGATGTTTTCCTGGCTAAATTTTTAGTGAAAGAGATGCTTGCGGAGAAAGAAAAATGCCAGGATAATGTAAGACATGTGTGTGTTCATATCCGCACAGTGATCCTGCACTGGATGCCTTCTCCTCCCTCGCTCCTGCTTAGTAAATGCTTATTCATCTTTTTTTAAGAGTCAGATTCAATGATGCATCCTCCATGATGTCTTTTCCAATCTCCACTGGCCTTCTCTGTGTTTTGGGCATTGCCCTATTCTGTAACCTGTTGTCACAAGGAAGCTATCTTGCTGAGTATCTATCATCTGGAGTCAGATATTATATTCTTGCTAAACACAGGTATAGCTTGTTGACGATGAAATCCACCATCCTCACAAGAAGGAAATGAAGTTGTTTCCATTTGAGGCAGAGAAGAGTATGTGAATATCATCATTTACTTTCTTTCCTTCCCCTATCTCCTCCCTTCACCCAACACTTTTTTTTTTTTGCTGATGTTTAATCATCACATTAGCATTTTTAGTCTTTCTTTAAAAGTGACTAGGTAGAACCGTTTTATCCTGGGAAAGAAAAAGCACTTAACCCTTGCTGCTGAGTTAGCACTTATTAACTAGATCATGCAAAACCTCTGAGAATTTGGAACATCATTCTTCCCCCTACCTTTAAAAAATGTAAAATATTCATCTTAAGTTGTTGTTGAGCGGGAAATTACCTTGATGCAATGGTAGTCTCCAAGTATACTCCCAGAAGTCACAAAATGGAAAGCTTCGCAGACAGACTGAATTCAGATCCTTCAATCATGTGGCTTATTAAATCAATTTAAAATATCTAGGAGGAAGCAAGAGAAAGAGATGGAGTAATTCTGCCCATGTAGGACTGGGTGCAAGCAAGGGGAAGGAACAGCCTACTTAATTCTTGAGTTATGCATTGCTAATATATTCAGTTTCTCTCTCTCTCTCTCTCTTTCTATCCTTCTCTTGCATCAGCTTCCCTGATGATGCTTTTATTGTGAGGACTATAGCTGAGGTTAACAAAAAGGGGATGGGGAGTTCAGCAAAATACTTAGGGACAAGTAATCCTGGTCACAGCTATAATTCACCAGTTAATTTGATGAGCAGTGATGGGTTTTATTAGCATTTCTCAGGGAGAGTACACGTGGCGACAGGATGGGAATGAAATGGGTGTCGATGATGAGTGTTGGTTTTAGGGATGACATAGCTGTCATTCTGAAGGTGGTGTGATTTGTACATTATGGTTTGATCCTCCCACCCCATTCTATTTGTAAGTAACACTCTTATTCAGTCCTTTTTATCTGTGTTCAACACACTTATGCTCCATTTATCCGATCTGTGTTTAACACGTTTCATAGGTTTCTAACTTGCTATCTATATTTAACACTCCTTATGAGCTTTATCTATCCCATTTGTTTTCCTTGTTCTCCCTAGCAAAACTGAATATTCTTAAGTAATACAGCAAACACACATTATAGTGGTTGACTATGGGATTACAATATTCACTATAGGTTCTCATTAATTGATTTTTGTTGGTTGCTCTTTTAACTCCAGGAAGAAGTGCAGGCTGCTGCCAAGTAGGTGACATATCTCTATTTTCAGCAATTGACAACTTTATGTTTTATGTTGGTTTAGAAAATCAGCAGAGAAGAAAAATTGTAGAATTTAGGTGTTTTATAGATGGAAACTACCCTCGGTGCTTTCTTTTGCTATGCAGCTAGGAGCAGAATCAAGTGATTAACAGAAATAAAATGCCAAGGCTAGAAAAGAACTGGGAGATTATGGAATTCAGTCTTTTCAGTTTTCAGATGTGGAGTGTGAGGTTCAGAGAGGTAAGATGTTTTATCCAAGGTCACACAGCTAGTTAGCTGCAAAACTCAGAGTAGTCTCCATCCTTTGAAACTCCATCCAATGTTCTTGCCTCTCTCTATATTATAAGAAGAATTGGAATTATTTTCCTTTTTTTCTTTTTAGCAGATGAATTATGGTAAACATTTACTTGAAAGGGCTTTTCTGAAAACGAGAATGCACATAAAGTCTCAATGTATCAAAAGAGATGTTTCTTACATTTCACTCTGGTGAGTGCTGATATGGTCTCTTCATTTCAATGTGCCAATCACTTATAAAGAGAAATGAAGAAAACCAGCATAAGAAATATTTGGTTTTCTTGGAGGATTGAGTGAGTAGAAACATGGTAGGACTGGCTCAGACTGTTAGGTGGGGTGTCCTGAAAAGAGGAGGGGCTTATTTAGCATTACACATTATTAAAAATATTTGATAGCCACTAGCATCTGAGAAGAACCCATTTATCTCTTGATCTTTCAAAAACCATCATATTATTTTCTGATTGTAACATATATGGTTACTTAAAGTAACAATATAAATGAGAAAGATAAATGGAAAATACATGAATTAATTAATTCAACAAGTCCTTACTGGATGCCTGTCTTGTGCCAGGGACTAAGAAATGTGGATCAAATAATGAATAAATGAGTATGCCTGCCCTCACGTAGCTTACAGTCTAGAGGGGAAAGAAAGGAAATAACATGAAACATGAAACCAGATTGTGATAAGTGATATAAGGAAATAATAAACTGATTGCAATGCATACATTAGGACATGTTATAATGAGAAAATAGCCAGCGTTGGAGTAATAGAGAGACTTTAATGGAGAGCCCGCTTTGGAGAGAGTAACCAGCCGGTTTCATTTGCAGTCAGAGCTGAAGGAGGAGAGTGAGGCATGTAAGAAGCTGGGAGAGGAACTCTGTGGGCAGAGAAAAGAGCACCAAGATTTGAGGCAGGAATGGACCTGGTGTGCTCCTCTGGCAACCAAGGAGAGGGGGTGGGAGAGGGAAGCAAGGATCCATTTGAATGTGACTTTGCAGGCCATGCTAAAGGGACTAGATTTTCTCCTGTGAGCGATGGGAAGCCATTGAAGGATTTTAAGCAGGAGGCTGAAATGATTGGGACTTGTGCTTTAAAAAGAGCATTTGGCTGTGGTGTGGAGACTGAGGAAGGGAAGGCAGTGTGGAGACAGGGAGACTAGTTAGGAAACCATTGGAGGAGCCCTAAGGAGCAATGGTAGTAGCTTGGACAAGAGTTTGCAGAGCTGGGAAGAAGTGAAAGATTCCAGACACGGGAGCCTGCATGACGTGTTCTTGGATTGGGTGCTGAGAGTGGAGAAATGGGAAGATTCAAAGACAGTTTCTAGTTTTTTGGCTTGAGGAATTGAGCGTTGTCATTTACTAAGTCTGGGGCTTCTATGAGAAAATCGAGAATGGGGGAGAGAATAAGAGCTGCATTGTGGGCACATTGAAATGATTGTTAGACATTCACATGGAAATATTAAGTAGGAAACTGAACATATGAATCTGTTGCTTAAGGGTGAGATTAGGGTGGCAGATATAAATTTGCAGGTCGTTGGCCATGGGTTGGATTATATCACCCAGGGAGAATTGAGTGAGGATACCCATAACTGATATGATATTCACATCCATTTCCTCTAGCAAGTGTTGCTGGTCAGTTATAGCTCTTTTTTTGGGGGGGGGCCTAAGCTTCAGAATCCTGAAATGAGCTCTTCAAGTAGCCACCAGCAACCAGTTGATTCCTAGTTGATAAGTCAAAAAGGAAAAAGAAACATGTATGTTAATCACAAGGGTAGAATCTTTTTCTGGCATTACGTTCTAGGTGGATTTTATTAGGAGAATCTTTGCCTAGCAGGAATGATAATAAAAATAATGTTAACAAACATTTGCTAATATACTCTAGCTTACAGAGTGTCTCGCTCATGTATTTAATAGGTTTTGTATATCATCCTGGAAAGTCTTCGGCTAGAATTTTCTAGAAAGTATAGAAGCATTCTTTAAGTGGCTATCTCTTATTTTAGCTCTTGACAAAAGCTGACAGCAGGCCACTTAACAGTAAACTAGTTAAAGACCTTTTTTGGGGCAAAAAAGTAAGTGTTGTGCAACAACATTTGATAAGTAGGAAATTGAACATATGAATCTGTTACTATGATAGTAGAGTGGTCTGCCTGGGTTGGGTGCCTCCATGGTAGAGGACCAAACTTGCTTTCTGCCATCTGTAGAGGCGACTTTTACAGCTAGAAAAGTCTGTGCTGTTCTTTTCTGTGCTACAAACTTTAAGCAGAAATTTGAAGAATTATAGAAGGCTAAGGTAGAAAAGCACTAAGAGATCACCTAGTCCACTCCTTCATTTTGCAGAGGAGAAGATTGAACCCCCAAGGTCAAGAATTCAATGATATCTTTTTTTTTTGAGTTGGAGTCTCACTCTGTCGCCCAGACTGGAGTGCAGTGGCCGCTCCCAGCCACTGCAGCCTCGACCTGCTGGGCTCTGGCGATCCTTCCGCCTCAGCCTTCCGAGTAGCTGGAATTACAGGCATGTGCTATCACGCTCAGCTGATTTTTTGATTTATTGTAGAGATGAGATCTTGCTGCTCAGGCAGGTCTCGAACCCGCGGACTCAGGCAATCCACTCACCTCAGCCTCCCAAAGGCGCGGGATTACAGGCTGAGCCACCGAGCCCGGCTTTTGATATCTTTTTTAGACATCACTGTTTAGGATGAGATTCTTCAAGGTCCGTATACGAGTCTGTGATGTTGCTTGGGCAATACTGCCTTGGAAGTTCCATATTTTTCCAGGGGCTTCTCCTGCAGTCCTGGAAAAAGAGCCAAGTAGTTATCATGCAGCCGGAGGAGATGATCAGGATGTGAGAGGAGACCACCGAACATACCTTTAACGTTCATTTATCATCCTCTGAATAATCTTCTCTAACTCTGCTCCCTGAGTGCCCCTTTTTGATGCCATGAAATGTAGTGTAAAATAATGAGATAACACCCAGTTTATCATGATGAGGGCGAGTCTGAGTATGAAGTGATGGATGTCTCTCATTATGCTGATGTTGGAGAAAGAAACATTCCTATCCAGGAGCAGTATTAGCTAGACTCACACACCTCTAGGCCTGTTGAATTGGCCTTGAGTTTAATAAATATTTCATGAGGAAAGTCATCCGTTGCATGTTTAAGGAGAAATTCCAGGCACGCTTATGGATCATGAGCATGCCTTGTATTTATTCTTCAAGCAAAGGCAGAGTTGTTTGGCATTATTAGCGCTAGTAAATCTCTGCAAGGTACAAGGTGAGGACAAGTTTCCTATATGCATTGGGGGAAGAAGGAAGCCAAGTCCATGGGAAAAGTGAAATTGGAGGCTCTGAAGTAGCATTTGGATCTTACTAGTCCCAAGATTCTCTGAATTTAGGACCCCATTTATCCGACTGCCTCTTACCTTATTTACAGCAACTTCATCTATTTGCAGCAAACTGAATTGCTCAATGTCCTGTCAAAATTCCTGTCTGATACTCACTGTCTGGCCAATTGTGAACTTGTCAAAGTGACAAGTGAACATGGCAGAGATAGCGTTTCCAGGATTTGCATTGAATGAATGCAGCTGTAGGGAGTGGCAGATGAGTGGTGCCTGAGAATGAAAACTGCTGACAGGAGGGAAAAGTGAAAAATGCAGTGTGGATCCTTCACACATGACATCTTTAACTATGGATCTCCTCCCCTTTTCCTTCTCCTGTCTCCTCTCCTCTTTCGCCTTCTATATTTCCTCTCTATCCTTCTTCTCCTTTCTCTACTCCTCTCCTCGATCTTCTCTACTGATTCTCCTGCTCTCTCTTCTTAACTCCCAGATACAAAAAGAGAGATCCATGCAGCCCCTCATGTGAGTGAGAAATTAATTCAGCTGTTCCGGAATAAGAGTGAATTCACATTTTTGGCCACTGTACAGCAGAAGCCATCAACTTCAGGAGTGATTCTGTCCATCCGTGAACTGGAACACAGGTAAGAAAGCTCTTTGTACTTTGGAAGATCTCCTTAGAGTTAATGGGCTATACAATGCTTTGAAATTTAGAGGCTGTAGCCCCATGAAAACATTCAGCTAGCTGTGGCCTTGTTTCTGTTGAACACATTAATGAATTTACTTTGCATTAAGAATTTACTTTGGGCAAAGTGGCTTTCTTATTTGCTTTCCAAGGACCATTCATGAGTATCTCACCTATCTTCTGGTAGAATTAGTTTGTATAAAACACATTACATTCATTATATTTAGATCATCAAACAAGTTAATTAGTTGTTAATATATTTAACGATCTTCAATAAGCGTCTGTTATGTGTTTATGTGGGAATTGTACTTGATGCTGGGAATACTAAGGTGAATAATACAGAACTTTTACTCTGAGGATCTCATAAGCTAGTAGGAAAGATAGTCAGAAAGATATTATAAAGTACTGTAGATGCAATGCTAGAAGTTTGTATTCAGGGAATAATGTCTACTAAGAGTTGTGGTAGCCAAGAAAGGCTTCACAAAAGGTGCTGGTTGTGTAAGGAAACAACATGAGTATATTTTTGACAGGCTGAATGGGAAGGAGTAAGGGATGGGAGGAATGACATTTCAGCAAGAGGTTGCTCTGATTTTAAGAAGGAACAGGTAGTTGGGTAAGTGGTTGAAACATAAAAGTCTGTGGGGGAAAGGGATGAGAGTTTGGGAGTGAATGGTGGTCTTACAGAGGTGTAGGTGGAAGCCAGATAACTGAGAAGCTTCAGCGCCTGTTGAAAAATTTGTACTAAAGTTCCCATAGGCAATAGGTCTTAAGTTTAAGAAAGACACTCTGTTACAGAATTCAAAGTAATACTTATAAGGTAACCTAAACAATATTAACTTTTAATACCCAGCCGGGCTCTGTGGCTCAGCCTGTAATGCTGCGCTTTGGGAGACTGAGGTGAGTGGATTGCCTGAGCCTGCGGGTTCAAGACCCGCCTGGGCAACTTGGCGAGACCTCATCTCCACAATAAATAAAAACTTAGTCGGGTGTGGTAGTGCGCGCCTGTAGTTCCGGCTACTCGGAAGGCTGAGGCTGAAGGATCGCCGGAGCCCAGCAGGTCGAGGCTGCGGTGGCCGGGAGTGGCCACTGCACTCCAGTCTGGGCAACAGAGTGAGACTCCAACTCAAAAAAAGTTTTTTGTTAATGCCAGCTTTCTCTATATTGGTCCTTTGAAAATATTTATGAAGCACCAACTGTTTTCTAGCTTCTATGCCAGGTTTTATGAAGAAATGAAGAAACAAATTTTTCTAACGACTCAGGGTGGAGTTTGACAATATGGGAAGCAGGGCTTGGCTACATAGAAAGCTAAAAGATCTAATAATAAAGAAAGAATAGAGTGGTGTTACAAGGAAGTGTGTAGGTCATTTCAAAATTATGTAAAGGTGTTAAGTTCACTGAATTAAGTATATTAGGCCAGTTGCTAAGGAAGACCACATAGAGAGAATACTCTTGAAGAACGGGCAGAATTCCAGCAGGCAAGGGAAGATGGGTTTATCAAGCTGGAGGAACAATGTGCACAGTCACAGTGGTGAGGAAATGCAGGGAAATCCAACTGAGGGGGCCAGTGAACAGGCCAATTTGGCCAGAGCAGAGGGTCTTTCCATGAAGACTTTCAGCAGTTATAAGGATCGACAGTTTGGTCTCTTTTTAATGGTTAAGCTTGTTCTCAGTCTCAAGGGCTCTAATGAATCCTGATCCTTTTGTGGGGATGTTGAAGCATTATGGGCTAGCTGCTTCTGGGTCAGCCCAAAGAAATCAAAATGATGTACGTGTCTATATGAGAGAGATGGGTTAGTTCAAAGGTGTTCTGTAGGCTGGGAGGAGGTGTCAAGCCAAGTCTCAGCTTCACAATCATGGAAAGACTGTGTCATTGCCCTGTTGGCCTTGTGGGGTTGGGTGTGA
The DNA here is from genome assembly GCF_000164805.1 of Carlito syrichta. Lineage (NCBI taxonomy): Eukaryota > Metazoa > Chordata > Mammalia > Primates > Tarsiidae > Carlito > Carlito syrichta. The sequence continues at coordinate 302,417 of NW_007250629.1, forward strand.
GGGCCTCCCTGGTGTGAGGGCCATACAAATGCCCAAGAGTAGAATGTAGATACTAGGGGAGAGAGGGAGAGAGGAGGGCAGGGAACACGTGATGACACAAGGGATCTACTACCAGGGGGAGTGAGGGCCACTTGGAAACCCAAACTTCACCTCTATGCAGTTTCCGTATGTATTCAATCCTCACTTGTACCCTACATCTCCATTTAAAAAGAAGAATGTGGATCTTCAGATACACCTCGTGAACGCAGAGAACTTCCCAAAGCCGGTGTGAAGCATGTGGAAGCATTGCTATTAGAGTGGAAAGAACACAGGCTTCCGAGTCAGCCATTCTAGTTCTAGCTTTGTATCACCAGTTATTCAATGTCCTAGAAATGACTTTTCTTGACCTTGAAATGTGGGTAGTAATCTATTTTAGAGAGGTGCTGAAAGATGAAAAAAATGCGTGGTGAGCGGTCATCCCTTAACATATATATTTTTCTTCTCCTTGTCTAAGTATGACTTGAAACTTTATAGGGTTTCTCTTTTGGAATTAAAAAAAAAATCTTACTTTAGGATAGGTTTCAAAAAAACTTCTGTGTTGCTACATAAAGTCATCTAAGGTTATCTTTTCTTACATCCATAGTAGTTTCTAATAGATCCCGCGGATGATTGAATGAAGAGGCACCTGATCATTTTTTGTTGTTACAGCAAAACCTTAGATTTTGATACATAAGCGAAATAAATATGAAGAAATAGAAACTAGATCTGAATTTTAGGGTGCTCTGATCCATGTTTGTGTAGTCTACTCAAGGCAAAGTATGAAAGACTGCATCTGTGATCGCATTGGCTATGAAGTATACAGAAGACTTGGTTTCCACTCTTACAGAGTTAAAATCTAGATAAGGAGACCCAGAATGCAAGAAAATAGAGAGGAATATGAAATAGTATCTATTTAGGAATATGGTTATTTATCACATCCCCAGGGTCCCTGTTTATAATAACTGACAACTTTTCATTGTTTTCAGGTTCCTTTTATTATTTATCAGGGTAACAGTGACTAGAAGAACAAATTGTCCTGCAGACATTTGGCATGGACATTTGACCAGTTGTATACAATGACCAAGGATTTGGGACTCTTCTTCATTCAATAGCAGAGGATCCAGATATCTGGTGGATAGACTGTTAGCTGCAAAGTCAGGCACCCAGGTTGTTTTTGTGGTTCTCTCATATATGATTCTGATTGTATCACTTATACTAAAGATGAATTAAATATGTATTTGCCACAATTTGGGATATGATAGGCATTATTACATTCCTATATGATTTTTTAAATTTTTTATTTTGAGTTGGGGGTCTTATCTTGTTGCCCAGGCTGGAGTACAGTGGCACAATCACAGCCCACACGGCATCAAACTTTTGGGCTCAAGCGATCCTCTCACCTCAGCACCCCAAGTAGCTGGTTCTACAGGTGTGTGCCATATACCCTGTTAATTTTCTGATTTTTAAAAATTTTTGTAGAGTTGAGGTCTCGCTATGTTGTCCAGGCACTTCTTGTACTCCTGAGCTCAAGCAATCCTCCCACCTCAAGCAGGCCTCCCAAAGTCCTGGGGTTACAGGCATGAGCCACTGTGCCTGGACAGATTTTTTAATTTTTATGTCTTAGATTTCAGTAGTTTTCAGAGTAACTGGAAATTACACAGAGTTGTGTATTCATCACCACAATCAATTTTAGAAATTTTCATTACCCTCAAAAGAAGTCCTATACCCTTAGCTGTCACTCTCAATTTCCCCATAAGCCCCCTAGCCTTAGGCAACCATAATCTACTTTCTGTTTCTATAGATTCTTCTATTCTGGTCATTTCATATCAGTGAAATCATACACAATGTGGTCTTTTGTGACTGGCTTCTCTCACATGGAATAATGTTCTCATGGTTTATTCATGTGGTAGTTTGTGTTAGGAGTTCATTTCTTTTTATTGCAGAGTATTGCATTGTTCAGATATAACACATTGTATTTATCCATTCATTAGTTGGTAGACATTTGAATTGCTTCTGCCTTTTGGCTATTATGAATAGTGCTGCTACAAACATTCATATACAAGTGTTTGTGTGGACATATGTTTTCTTTTTTTATATATTAATATATTTTATTTTGATATTGTGGGGTACAGTTAAGGGTTGGGTATACAAATATGCTTCGTTCAGGCACTCTTGTTGATAAGGGGTGTCTCCCCGTCCCCAGACAGATATTGACTACTGTTAGTCCCACCTCCCTTCCCCTCCCTACACCCCCCATAGTTTACCACCACTGTCAGTTCTTTTTTTATAGTATTATAATAGATGTTCAAGGTCCACTATATGAGTGAGAACATGTGATACTCAGATCTTTGTTTCTGTGAGAGATCACTCAGTATTATAGACTCTAGTTCCATCCGGGTTGCTGCGAAATTCATGATTTTGTTCCTTTTTATGGCTGTGTAGTATTCTATCGTGTATATGTACCACATTTAAAAAAATCCAGTCCTCTTTTGATGGACAGCATGGTTGGTTCTAGGTTCTTGCTATGGTGAACAATGTTGCAATAAACATTTGTGTGCAGGTATCTTTTGGATAGAGTGATTTGAGTTCTTCAGGGTATTCTTATAGTATTACGATGGATGTTCATTCTTGGATATATGCCTAGGAATGGAATTTCAGGATCAGGTAGGAACTGTTTAATTGTTTCAGGAACTGCCAGACTTTTTTTCCAAAGTGACTATACTGTTTTATATTTCCACCAACAGTATATGAGGATTCAGTTTCTCCACATCCTTGTCAATACTTATTATCTTTCTTTTTTATCATAGCCATCCTAGTGAGTATGAAGTGATATCTTATTGTGGTTTTGAGGTGCGTTTGCCTAATGGTAAATTATGTTGAGTATCTTATCATGTGGTTATTGGCCATTTGTATATCTTCTTTGGAACAATATCTACTCGAATAATTTTTTCAATTTTAATTAGGCTATTTGTATTTTTATAGTTGATTTGTAATAATTCTTTATATTGTAGATACAAGTCCTTTATCAGATTATAATTTACAGTTTTTCCTTATTCCATGGGTGGTCTTTTTTTTTTAATGTGTCCTTAAAACTCAAAAGTTTAAAAATTGTATGATTCCCAGTTTATATTTTCATTTGTTGTTTGTGTTTCTAGTATCATATTTAAGAAATCATTGCCTAATCCAAAGTCTTGAAGGTTTACTTCTATGATTTATCCTATAAGTTTTATAAGTTTAGCTTTTACATTTATCTCTTAAATATTTTTTGAGTTAATTTTTACATATGGTGTAAGGAAGGGGTTCGGTTTTATTCTTTTGCTTACAGATATCCAGTTGTTTCATTACCATTTGTTGAAGACCGTTTTTCCCTCAGTGAATTGTCTTGACACCCTTGTTGAGGATCAATTGACTATGTAGCCTACTTATGTAGTTAATCCTTACTTGTACCCCATTTCTCTATAATAAAATTTAAAAAAATAAATTAAAAAAGCAAAGTTCTTCTCATACTTCCCAATTTCCAAACTTACTACAAAACTGTAAATGTGAGGGTTTTATTTCTGTGCTCTCACTTCTATATCATTGGTTTATATATCTATCCATATGGCAGGGCTGTTACAACTTTGTAGTAAGAATTAACTACATAAGTAGGCTGCATGCAGGTGAAGTTTGGGCTTCTAATTCACTCTCCCTGGTAGTGGACCAGGTACCTTCTGTGTTGTTACATGCCCTTCCATCCTCCTCTCTCCCCTAGCAGTGCCCAGTGACTGTTAATCCCTCCCTTGTGCTAATGTGACTAATGTTCAGGGCCTACTTATGAATGAGACTATATGATATTCAGTTTTTAAAAATTTCCGTGATAGCTCACTTAGTATTGGTCCCCAACTCCATCCAATTTTCTGTGAAGTCCATGATTTTGTTCTTCTTTGTGATTGTATAAAACTCCATTGTGTATATGTACTGCGTTTTCTTTATCCAATCCACTTTTGATGGGCAATAGGATTTGTTCCATGTTTTTGCTATTGTGAATAGCGTGACAATAAACATTCACATGCAGATGTCTTTTTTGTAGAATGATCAATGTTCCTCCAGATATAGTCTCAGAGGAGGTATTGCTGGATCATATGGAAGGTCAATTTTTATTTCTTTTAGGAATTGCCACACTGTTTTCTATAGAGGTTGAACTGATATGCCCTCCTGCCAATATGTAGAAGTGTTCCCCTTTCTTCACACTGGTGCCAGCATCTGTTGTTTTTTAACTTGTTAATGATAGCCTTCCTTACTGGAGTTAGGTAGTACCTCATTGAAGTTTTGGTTTGCATTTCTCTCATGATTAGTGAGTCTGAGCATTTTTTCATGTGTCTGTTGGATGCTTGTATGTCATCTTTTGAGAAGTGTTTTCTCATGTTCTTTGCCTACTTTTTAATGGGGTTGCTTGTATTATTTTTTCCTTTCACTTTGAGTTCCTTGTAGCGTTTGTCAGATGCGTAATTTACAAATATTTTTTCTTATTCTGTGGGTTGTCTCTTTTCTCTCTTGTTGTTTTTTTTTTTCTGTGCAAAAGTTTTATAGTTTGATGAGATCGCACTGGTCTATCTTAGCTTATTGGGACTTGGTCAAGAATTCTTTGCCTACTCCAGTGTGCATAAGGGTGTTTCCTATGTTTTCTTCTAGGAGTCTTATGGTTTGAGGATTATTATTCTTTTGCATTTAGATCTTTGGTCCATTTTGAGTTGAATTTTTATATGGTGATAGGTAGTGGTCCAGTTTCATTCTTCTGCCAGTTTTCCCAGCACTATTTGCTAAATATGGTCTCCCTTTCCCAGTGATTGTTATTGGCGGCTTTGTTGAAGATGAGTTGGTTCAAAGTCTGTGTTTTTGCTTCTGAAATCTCTGTCCTATTCCATTGGTCTATATGCCTATTTCTGTTCCAGTACTAGGTTGTTTTGGTTACTGTTGCTTTGTTTTTGTTTGTTTGTTTTTGAGTAGGAGTCTTGCTCTGTCACCCAGACTGGAGTGCAGTGGCTTGCTCACAGCCACTACTACCTCTACCTGCTGGGCTCAGGTGATCCTTCCACCTCAGCCTTCCAAGTAGGTAGAACTACAGGCATATACCACCACACCCGGCCATCTATCTATCTATTTGAGATAAAGTTTTACCAAGTTGCCCAGGCTGGTCTTGTACCCCTGGGCTCAGGCAGTCTTCTCACCTTTACCTCCCAAATTGCTGGGATTACAGGCGTAAGCCACTGTGCCTTGTTTGGCTACCAGAGCTTTGTAATAAAGGTTAAAGTCTAGTGGTTGATACCTCCCATTTTGTTCCTTTTGCTGAGGGTTGTTTTTGGCTATTCATGTTCTTTTTTGTTTCTGTATTGATTTCTGTATTGTCATTTTCAGATCTGAGAAAAATGATGTTGGTAATTTGATGGGTATCGCATTGAATTTGTAGATTGCCTTGGGTAGGATGGACATCTTGACAATATTAATTCTTCCAATCCATGAGCATGAAATGTTTTTTTCCATTTGTTTGTTTTATCCTTGCTTTCTTTGAGTAGTGTTTTGTAGCTCTCATTGTCAATGACTTTCACTTCTCTGGTTAGGTGGATGCCAAGGTATCTCATAGTTTTGGTGGCTATTGTGAATGAGATTGTGCTTTTTATCTGGTTTTCTGCCTGCTTTTTGCTGGTGTCTAGAAATACAACTGTCTTTTGCACATTGAGTTTGTAACCTGTGGCTTTCCCAAAGTCATTTATCAGTGTGAGGTGACAGACTCCCTAGGGTTTTCAAGGTATAGGATCTTAACATCTGCAAAGAGGGATAGCTTAACTTCCTCTTTTCTTTTTTGGATACCCCTGATTTCCTTCTCTTGCCTGATTGCTCTTGCTAGGACTTCTAGCACTATGTTGAACAGAAGGGGTGAGAGTGGATATACTTGTCTTGTTCCTGTTCTTAGGGTGGAATGGTTCCAGCTTCTACCTATTGAACAAAATGTTGGTTGATAACAGCAAGCCTGTGTTTTTTTCCCAAGGCAAACGTGATCTATCTCGAATGTATCCCCCCTTTTTTCCCCTAATAAACAGTAGTTTAAAATTAAAAAAAAAATGTTGGCTGTGGGTTTATCAAAGTTGGTTGTTACTGTTTTGAGGAATGTTCCTTCTCCTAGGTGCTCAAGGGATTTTATCAAGAAGGGATGCTGGATTTTGTTGAATGCTTTTTCTGGATCTAAGGATATAATCATTTGCCTCTTGGTTTTACATCAGTTAATGTGCTGAATTATGTTTATGGTCTTATGAATGTTGAAATGGGCTTGGATGATCCCAAGAATGAAGCCCACCTGGTCATGATTGATGTTCCTTGGGATGTGTTTTTGGATCTGATTTTCTAGAATCATGTCAAGAATGTTTGCATCTATGTTCATCAGAGAGATGGACCTGTAATTCTCTTTCCTTGTTGGGTCTTTTAAAATGAAGTTTGTTTTGGTTATTCTAGTCCCCTTGAATTTCAGTTGAATTGTATAACCAGCTTGTCAATTTCTGCAAAGAAGTCAGTTGGGATTTTGACAGGGATTGTGCTATATTTGTCAATTTTGGGGAGGATGTTTCCATCATAACAGTATCAAATCATCTGACCCATGTACAAGGATTGTATTTCTATTTATTTCACTCTTTTAAAATTTCTTTCAATTTTTTTTTTTTTTGGTTATCAGAGTATAAGATTTTCATGGCTTTTGTTAATTTACTCCTAAGTATTTTATTCTTTTTTTATGCTATTACAAATGAGGTTATTTTCATTTTATTTTATTTTCTGGTTGCTCATTGCTACTGTATAGAACCGTAGTTGATATCTGCATATTGTTTTGTATACTGCAACTTTGTTAGCCTCATTTATTTGTTTTAATAGTTTTCTAGTGAATTCCTTAGGATTTTCCATATAGGATTATGCAGTTTTCAAATAGACATAGTTTTATTTCTTTTTGTCCTACGTGGATGCTTTTTAATCTCATTTTCTTGCCTAATCATCTTGGCTGGAACTTTCAATATAATGTTGAATAGAAGTGATGAGAGCAGAGATCATTGCATTGTTCCTGATCTTAAAGGGAAAGCTTTCAGTTTTCACCATAAAATATGTAGGAGTGGGTTTTCATAGATGCTCTTATCCAGGTTGAAGAACCTTTCTTCTTTTTGTAGAGCTTCTTTATCAGATCAGGGAAGTTTCTTTCTATTCCTAGTTTGTTCAGTTTCTATTATGAAACAATGCTGAATTTCTTCCCATACTGTTTCTGTATCTATTGAGATGATGATGTAGCTTTAATTCTTTATTCTATTGATATAGTATATTACACTAATTGATTTTGTATATTGTAGCAAGTTTTCATTCCTGCGATACATTATACTTGGTTATGTTCTATAATATTTTTTCTCTATTATGGATTTGATAGCATATTGTTGAGGACTTTTGCATCTATATTCATAAGGAAGATATTGGCTTGCAATTTTCTTTCTTTTGATGTTTTAGACTGGTTTTGGTATTACAGTTTTAAGTGACTTTTAAGCTATGTGAAATAGCTTTTATCTTTTTTAAAGCTAACATCTACTGATTGCATACTATGTGCCAAATGTTAATGATTTTACATGATCTCTTTTGATTTAAGTATAAAATTTTGTAATTTAAAACTGTTAAAATTATTCCTCTTCTAAATTTTAATATTTATATCAGTGACTTCTTTTTTTTTGTTTGTTCTATGATATTGGCTAGAATCTCCACCACAGTGGTGAAAAATGCATAAACAAATTAAAGGTCCTCATTAAAATCAGGAAGAAGGCCACAGACAATCCTTTTTTTCTTCTGACTTTAGTATGTTCCTTTTATCTGTTTAATATAACATGTGGTAATAGTTCCTAATCTCTATCTATGTTTATCTCTATCTCTGTCTCTATCTCTAACTCTACCTATCTATGTATCTAGTCATCATATAAAGGAAGTCTAATTTTATTCTTAATTTATGGAGAGCTGAAAAGATCATGAATAGTTGTTAAATTTTGTTGAATATCTCCTCAGTGTGCATTTTGAGATACTTTTGTGTATTTTCCCCCTCTGATGTACATAAGTAGTTACATTAGTAGAATCAATAATATTGAACTATTTCTGAAATCTTTGGATACATGCACATTAACTTATATTTTATTTAGGATTTTTGCATCATTGAATAATATGAAAAATAGCAATATTAATAAAAATAATAGTAGTAGTGAACATTAATTCCGAGCACTGATGAATTGTAGGCTTTTTCTTAAAACACTGTACTCTAAACTCAAACACTTAGGGATTTAACTTCACTTGCACATACTTTACTTATGTACCCAATCCTGACTTGAATCTTATGTCTTTAAAACAAAATATAGTAAAAGAAAGTTTAAACTCATTAACAAGTGAGATGCAGTAGCTTTTCTTGTATCTGAGTTCATTTGAGGCTTTTTGAATGTTTTAAATGATCTAGACTGATTTCAAAATATGAGTTGTACCTTATCTATAAATATTTCTGATAGAATGAGCCAGAAAATAATTAGATGTAAATATAATTAGATGTAAATAATTAAATGAAAATATAATTAGGAATGTACAGGAAATATTTGTATAGGAAATGTTAGGGCTGAAAAGTATAGAAAATATTTGGGCTGATAATTTGTTTTTGGGGAAGTTACAAAATATTTTATTATTGAAATGTTCATTTTCCATTTCTTTTATGGTATAGTTGTATCTAGTTACTTATAAGTTCTTCTTTGGACCAGCTTAGGTTTTTTAGAAAATCGTATATTTCATTAAGATTTGTGTTTTTTGGCAAATAGTTGTACATTATATCCTCTTTTGCTTAATACAATTTTTACATTTGTGGTTTATCTTCTTTTATTTTAAATGTGAGATACATGTGTTTTATTCTTTTTTAAATTTTTTTTATTTTATATTTTATTTATTTATTTTTTTTAACTTTTAAAAAATTTTTATTGTAAAGATGTGGGGTACAATTCAGGATTAAGTATACAAACATTGATCATGCAGGTAACTCTGTTAATGAAGTATGCCCCTCCCACCCCTAGCAGTTTCCCTCAACTGCCAATTCACCCCCCCAACAGTTTCCCATTACTGCCAGTCACTTTATTATAGTATTATAATTGTTCAATATCATCTTATGAGTGACAACATATGGAACTCTGTTCTTTGTTTCTGTGATAAATCACTGAGTATGATAGACTCCAAATCCATCCAGGTTGCTGCAAAGTCCATATATTTGTCGGTCTTTATCATCCACTTGTTTTCTTTCTTTTTTTTTTATAATCGATATTTTTTATTTTGATATTGTGGGTACAGTCAAGGGTTAGGTATACAAATATGCTTCATTCAGGCCCCCTTGTTGATAATTGGTGTCTCCCCGTCTCCAGACAGATGTTTACTATCATTAGTCCCATCTCCCCCCCCATAGTTTCCCAACACTGTCAGTCATTTTCTTATAGTAGTGCATTGGATGATCAAGGTCCACTATATGAGTGAGAATATGTGGTACTCAGATATCTGTTTCTGTGAGAGGTCACTTAGTATTATAGACTCTAGCTCCATCCAGGTTGCTGCAAAATTCATGATTTTGTTCTTTTTTATGGCTGCATAGTATTCCATCGTGTATATGTACCATGTTTTTTTAATCCAGTCCTCTTTTGATGG
>NW_007250630.1:0-19813 GCF_000164805.1 Carlito syrichta
TCCCTTACACAAGCATGGGGTCATGCGCTGAGTGCCTCAGCCAGGGTGGGCCCAGAGCTCTAGAGCTCCAAAGCTCCAAAGGGCAGGTGGTGAGCAGTGAGAGTGGCCCTGGGCCACTCACAGGGTACTTCAGTCAGAAATGGAATTGGTATCTCTGAGGGGCGGGTGCCCAGAGCCTCCCTAGGTGACTGGCGGCTTGGTTCTGGGTGCTGGGCGAGACGATGTAGCCAGGGTGGGAGCTGAGACCCGAGACTCCTGCGTGGGCAGGAGTCACGTATAGTGGAGCAGCAGCAGCCGGGGGCCCGCAATATCCAACCCTGTGTGTGACCGAGTGTCCCTGGGTCTCGGACCAGTGCGGCTGGTGGTGGGCAGGGGGGTAGGAGAAGAAAAGTAACAGTCTTTTTGGGAATTCACGTTTGGAGAATCTCACAATTCCACCTATGCCATCACCATCTTACTGGAACCCAAACCTGGGCGAATCGGCATCTGAATCTGAGGGGAGGCTGAGGCCACTGTGGCGAGAGACTATAATCCGGGCCGGGAGGGGGGTGGCTACAGCTCCTCTTCCATCTCCTCAGTGCAGGGAACATGTAGAGCTGGGGGGAGACCAGCCGAGAAGACAAATTGCTGCTGCTTCTTCTTCCTCCTCCTCCTTCTCCCACATAGAAACATTCACAAACACCCAACCAGGGGCCTGAGCTATTGGTGGGGGCATTGCCGTGGGCCTGGGAACCAATCTTCCTGTTGGTGGGGGCATCCCTCTCTGCGGCTTGGTGGTGTCAGGTGAGTCAGTACCGACGCGGGTGGGGAGGGCGAGGCATAGTCTTATAACAAGATTTCTTTTTTTTGAGTTGGAGTCTCACTCTGTTGCCCAGACTGGAGTGCAGTGGCCGCTCCCGGCCACCGCAGCCTCAACCTGCTGGGCTCTGGTGATCCTTCCGCCTCAGCCTTCCGAGTAGCCAGAATTACAGGTGCGTGCTACCACGCCCGGCTAATTTTGACTTATTGTAGAGATGAGGTCTTGCCTGCCCAGGTGGGTCTCAAACCCATGGGCTCGGGCAATCCACACACCTAAGCCTCCCAAAGGCACGGGATTACAGGCTCAGCCACCGAGCCCGGCTATAACAAGATTTCTTACTAACCTTTCACTGTCCTCATAGTGCTAGAAACTAAGACCACTTCAACTCCATTTATCCTCCTCCTAAATTATGGTGACACTGATGTGCTTTCATTCTCTCTATATTTTGAACCCAATAAGATGTTATTGTACTCTTTCATGGAGTAAATGCTTATTTAAATGTATTTACATATTTGTTCTTTCCTTTGCTTTAAATTATAATCTATATTTTTAAATTTTCATCTGGGTCTTTTTTCTTCTTAGAGAATACATTTCAGTGCTTTCTTTAGTATAGTTGTGCTGATGACACTTTTTGTTTTGTATCTGAAAAATATCTGTATTTCACCTCCATTTTCACTGAGTAAGAATTCTAGGTTGGTAGGCTTTTTTTTGTACTTTGAAGATATTAATGTTTTCTGGTTTTTATAGTTTTTATTGGCAAGTTAGCTGTTAGTGTGACTTTTTTTTTTTAAAGAAACAGGTCTCTGTTTCCCTCTGGTTGCTCATCAGACTTTCTATGTTTTAGATTTTTGGCAGCTTTACTACAGTATACCTATGTGTTGTGCATGTGTATGTTTTAATTCATTGTACTTGGTTTTGAACCTGCAACTTTGGAGTCTTTAAATAGTTTTGAAACTTTCTTAGTTGTTATCTCCTTGTATTTTCCTTCTGATCCATCCTCTTTCTACTCTCCTAGAACAGTTACATGTGGGTCAGGTCCTTTCATTTTATCCCTTATATCTCATATAATGTTTCCTGTATTTTTCTATACTTTTGTTTCTTTGCACTTTACTATAGATATTGTCTTCCTGTTCGCTAACACACTCCTCAGATATGTCTACTTTTCTGTTAAATTCATTCTTTGAGCTCTCAATTTCAGTTATAACATTTTGGTTTATAGAATTTTTTTCCACTCAGTTCCTTTATAATTTAAAGATTTCCCTTAGGCTGGGTGTGGTGGCTCATGCCTATAAATCCCAACACTTTGGGAGGCCGAGGTAGAAGGATTGCTTGAGGTCAGGAGTTCGAGACTAGCCTAGGCAACACAGCAAGACCTCGTCTCTATAAAAAACTCAGCTGGGCCTGGTGACACAAGCTTGTAGTCCCAGCTATTTGAGAGGATGAGGTGAAAGCGGTGGTGAACTGTGATCATGTGGTTGCATTCCAGCCTGGGTGACAGTGAGACTCTGACTTAATTTTTTTAAAAATGAGATTTTCCTTAATTTTCAATACTGACTTTTTACTCCTCAGACACTAATTATTGTTATTTTAAGGTCCATGTTTGATCATTCCATTCTCTACATTTCCTGTAGGTTATTTTTATTGTTTGTTGTTTCTCTTGATTTTCTGTCCCAGTGTTATCTTGTCTCCTCATATGAATGACTAATTTTGATGTGATGCTCCAGAGAGTAGTAAATTAAAGAGATAATGTGGTACTCTGACATTATTTCCTCCACGGGAATTTGTATTTGCTTCTGATTCATGGCTAGGATATAGATATCATGTATTTTAAAAAGATGCAATTGAGATTATTTGAAGTTGGGCTTCAGGCACTGTCAAAAGTTGTCTGTCAGGTTTATCCTTCCTATTAGAGTGTTTAAAAGTTATCAAATAATTAACTTGGGATTCTAACACAAATCCTGAGAAGTTACCACAACCTTGACTATGTGAAGGTTCTGAAATCCAATTTTCCCCTTAGCCACTAACCATACCAAAAATACCATTCATCTTCCCAGGCTCTTCCTTGTTCTTTCAGGATTACTCAATACCTGTAAGTGAAAAACAGCTCACAGTACCAGCCTCACCTTTTTGTAATTCTTTCTTAGGATCCTTCTCTAGGACCAACAATTTTGGTCCTATGATTGTTCATTGCTTTAGTGTTCAGATATTTTAAAAATATTCCTTATTCAGTACTGATTATTCCTTATTGTACTGATTATCAGTGGGGAAGTTTGGAAAAATTCTTTAGTCTGCTACCGATAAATGGTGTGGTTATCTTTTTGCAATGGCCTGGTGTCTATTTTCTTTGGTGTGTTCTCATTTATTAAATTCTGATTTTATTATCACTCCATTCCTTTTCCTTTTTCAAATCAACCTATTTTCTTAGGTTAATTTGATCATTCTTATTTTAATTCTTGATATGGATACTTCTTTGTTCCCAACTTTTTTTTTGAGTTGGAGTCTCACTCTGTTGCCTAGGCTGGAGTGCAGTGGCACACTCACGACCACCCCAGTGTCGACCTGCTGGGCTCTGATGATCCTTCTGCCTCAGCTTTCCAAGTAGCCAGAACTACAGGTGCACGCTACCATGCCAGGCTAATTTTTGATTTATTGTAGAGATGAGGTCTCACCAATTTGCCCGGGCTGGTCTTGAACCTGCGGGTTCAGGCAATCCACCTGCCTTGGCTTCCCAAAGTGCTGGGATTACTAGCTGAGCCACCGAGCCCAGCCTCCCACATTTTTTTAAACACATATTTATAGGGTTATATATTTTCCTGTAAGGAATACTTTAGCAGAATCCTAATGAGTTTTTTTGGGGGGGATTTTTGTTTTATTTTTAGTTGAAATGCAGTGATTGTACATATTTGTAAAATATAGAGTGATATTTCACTACATGTATGCAATACGTAATGATCAAATCAAGATAATTACCATATTCATCACCTCAAGCATTTAGTATTTTTTTTTGTTGGGAACATTCAAGATCTTCTCTTCTAGCTATTTGAAGGTATACAGTAAATTATTAATAGTTTTAGTCACCCTATGGTGCTCTAGGACACTGGAATTTGTTCCTCCTATCTAGCTATAATTTTGTATTCATTAAACAATCTCTTTCTATACACCTCTCCCCCTACCTTTCCCAGCCTCTAATAATAACAATTTTACTCTCTACTTCTATGGGCTCAACTTTTTCAGCTCCCACATATAAGTGAGAACATGCAGTATTTGTCTTTCTGTGCTCAACTTATTCCACTTCACATAATGTCCTCCAGGGTCATCCATGTTGCTGTGAGTGACAGTATTTCATTCTTTTGTATGGCTGAATAGTGTTCCTTCGGATACCACACTGGACGCCTACATATTTTAATATGTAATCTTTTCATTATTGTTCATATCTTTTCTAATTTCCATAATGGTTACTTTTTTATTTATAGGTTTGCTTCTTAATTTTCAAACATATGGTGTTTTTTTGCTAGTTACCTTTTTGTTGCCGATTTCTAGCTTAACTGCATTGTGGTCAGAAAACTTATTGAACCTGAACATTTCAATCCTTAGAAATGTGCAGGCTTGCCAAATTCAGTATATGGTCAATTTTATAAATGTTCTGCATGAACTTGAAAAGTATGCATACATTTGAATTACTGACTATAGTTCTATGTATGCACACTAGGTAATGTTTATTAATCATGTTCAAATTATTTATAGCTTTGTGCTTTAAACAAATTTTTCCTTGTTCTATCAATAACGAAGAGAGGTATGTTTAAATCTTTCAATATGATTGTAGATTTGAACTTATAGTTTTGAATTGTTTGGCTTTATACAATTTTTAGACTTTTGTGTGGGAACACAAATGTGATTTAAAAAAATTTTGGTGAATAAAACATTTAATTATGAAGCAATCCTCTTTTACTTCAGTAACTTTTTTTGGTTTTGGCTTAGAGTTTCTATTTTACAAATATTAAAAAAAAAAGGTGCCATGGCTTTCAGAATGATTCTTTCTTCAACACCAAAGGGGTTGAAAGTGCAAGGAAGTCTCATAGCATAGTGGTTAAGAAAAACACCAATTAAGCTTCAGAATCAGTGGGACCTAGGTTATTGAATGGTTCCATTGCTTGTTAGTTATGAGACTGTGGAGAAGCCATTTAACTTCTCTGATTCTCAGCTTCTAAATCTGTATTTCTCTCTCTCTCTCTCTCTCTCTCTCTCTATATATATATATATATATATATGTGTGTGTGTGTGTGTGTGTGTGTGTGTGTATAGTAGAGAGATAGAGAAAGATAGAGAAAACCATAATACCTACCATCACTGGGTCATGAGGATGCAATGAGAAGGTGAATGTAAGGTTCTTGCTACAGTACCTGGCATATGGTAAGTAGCTACGATTATCTTCTTGTGATGACCTGATGTTTGTTGTCTTTGGAGCTGTCCTCAGAAATTTTAGTTCCTCACATTTGGCAATATCTAAATCACCCAGTGAGGAGTGTGTCAGGTTCCAGGTAACTGATGGCTGCTTAGTAGCATCGTTTTGGGTTCTCATTATTAGTCCAGCTCCCGTTAAAAATGCTTTCCCAATTCCATCCATGCCAGGTATCAGTGTGACTCTGAACCGTCTCCCTGTGATCTGATAGTAAAAATTCACTTGAGGCATTTTCTAGTTCATTCTCTGAGTTGTTTATTCTAGAGACTTTTTGACCGTTTCTTTGAGCAGTGACAGTGTCTGGTGTTTAAGAACAGTGCAGATGATGCTTTTGAGATAAGTGTTTTCACAGAAGATACCTCCTTGCTGCAAGTGGGATATAGATCATCCATGTATTGTCTGTGCAGTCAGAATACATTCTATTTTTGACTGTGAAGTGCTTCACTGTTTCTTTAGGAGTCTTTCTCTCTTTGAATATGTGGAGTTAGCTAGAATCCTCACTTGTCAACTCTTTGCTAAAGAGTTAAAGGACCTCATTGCATCCTTCCTACAATGTTGAAGCTTCTAGCTCTTCCCACATTTGATTTATCATGTTTTCCATCCTTGTGCTAGAATAAGGAAAATGCAGGTCAAAAGACAAACTCTAGAAAAGAACCAGGGGACTTGCTTTAGTAATGAACAGCTGGCAGTCAAAGGGGATACATATACATATTTATATAAAATATTTTATCTATATTATATTAGAATACATATTCTAATATTAGTTATATCAGTTAAGAATTAAATTTAGTAGCAAAATAAGTCCTCCTTACTCAAATGACATGACTTAAACAAAATAGTTTATTCAGTTTTGTATAAAAGGGGTTCAGAAGTTGGGAGTCCATGGCTGGTATGGTGTGGTCCTAAAACAACTAAGTTCTGCTCCCCTATCCTAGCTCATGGTTTTTATTTTTAAGTTCACTTTATGATCCAATATGGCTGCTGGAACTCCAGCCATTATGTCTGAGTTGCAAACTAGTTTAAGGAAGAAAGACAGAAACAAAAGATGTTATTTCCACTGTACCGGCTTTCTTGGAAGTTCCCATCCCATGTTAAGATCTCATGAGCTAGAACTTTGTCATATGGCTATATCTAGCTGCAAGGGAGACTAGAAAATAAAATATTTTATTCTGGGCAGCACTACACCTAGCTAAAGTTTTGGGCTCTGTTACCAAGGAGAAAAAAAAGAATGGATATTGAGAGTCAACCAACAATCGTTACAATGGCATTGGCTATACTGGCTTAACTGGGATCAGTGATTCCACATGACTCAACCCCAGTCTGATCCAAGTTTAGAACCAAACTTTATCCATGGTACAAAGCCTCAATAATACACCATATTACTTTTTCTTTTTGGAGGGAGTTTATTTTCAAAAAACATAGAATATCACACAGGAGACATTGCGGATTATCAGAGAGCCCATTCCAAAATCAATTAATTTCTCTGGGGAGAAATAAATTGAGAGTCCAGAAAGTCCTTGATACATGCACAGCATCTTTAGTGTCTTCTTATGACTGCCATGCTGGATTTGTGGACTAGGCTGGGGGGCAAACTGATGTGATGCACATAGGAAGAAGGTGATGAGATAGATTTCACAAGGGCAAGATTTTGCCTCAAGCTCTCTTGTTCAGCACCCATTTAATATGAGTGATGAAGGGACTATCATTTTTCAAAGAAAGATCATGCCAATCAGCGCCCAAAAGAAGTTGCTTCTGAGTCTTTTCATTCCCTTCACTGCCAAATTTCTGGAAAGGGTAGCCACCACATGCTGTCTTCGTTTACCGTGTCCATTTGACACTTCAGTGCTTACCTGGCCTTTTTGAAACCTTTTCCTTAACTGATTTCTGTGACATCACTCCCCTTTACCTTTCTGGCCTCTTCCTTTTTAGTTCCTGTTATGGGTTCTTATTCCTCTGATCACTCCTTTGACATACCCTTGCACTCCATTCTTGGTCCTTTTCTCATTTTGTACCCTCCCTCCTGTGTAATGTCACTGACACCCATGGCTTCTCCTATTGTCTAAGAGCTGATGTTTCTGATACTATTTTTAAAACAGCCTTCTCTCCAAAGATCTAGAACTGTTTTTTTCAACTACGCACTGGACATTTCCTGGATTTCCCACAAGCACTTACAACTCACCACATCTAAAATGCAGCCCTTCAACTCCTACTCATTCCCTTAAATCTTCCTTTGCACCTGTAGACTCTGTCTGTCTTTCCTTCCACCCGCCACTCCTCCTGCTCAAGCTCTCATCCTTGGCCATGTGGGATATCACTCCTGTCTTTCTTGAATCTGGGTCATCCTTCAACTGCCATCAGAGTGATCTTTTCAATATAAAAAACTCGATTGCATTATTTCTCTGATTAAAATCCTTTGATCTTCCCACTGCCTAAAGGATATCCTTCAAACTCCTCAGCATAACATTCAAGGTAGGTCTCTCATAGGGTTGCTATTTGTCTACATTGCTCCTTTGTATGAACAAGAAAAGGATTCACCCTCTGGGTTTATGCAGCCCAGCCAATGTGGAAGGGGGTCTTGGTGAGTGGAGCACACCTTTATGTAAAATCAAGGTACTCCTTCTATCAGAAGCTGCAACCCTGCACCAGGGGACAAGGCTTAGCTAGAAAACCTTGGGCTGGGTTTCATGAACTTGTCAGCTGACCTCTTCATACATCCCCCAGGTGAAGCCATCATTCCAGCACATTGAATTATTTGCAAGCTCTCTCCTGCCTCTGAGATGTTGCTTATACCTTCTAGGAGTCATTCTCTAGCATCCACGATTAATTCCTTCTTATCTTTCAAGTCCCACTTTAAGTACCATCTTCCTCCATGGCCTGAATTCTTTGCCATCACTCAGGGCACCACTTACACTGGGCAGATATGTGTGTCATGTCACTTGTCATACTGTTGTAATGATTAACTTTTGTATTTGTCTCCCTATCTACTCTGTGAACAACTAGAGGGCAGAGGGTAATACTTTACCCATCTTTATATTCTTGGCCTGGCCTGGGTAGAGATCCTCACTAAATTGTAGGCTGTGGCCAGAAATTAAGCAAAATTCTCAATTCCAGATTTAGACAGAACAATGGGGCTTCTATTTGTTATTAAAAGTCAAGAAAATAATAGTACTATCTAATGATGCAAAACCATGACAAAATATTTACAAGCAAAGGCGTGAATAGGAAGAGGGCAGCTGCTGACAGTCAGGAAGGAAAGCGCAGGTCTTTCAAGAAGCACATTAAGGGCCTTAAGGCAAAATTTAAGAGGGAGGCAGCTGTGACGTGAATAGGGCAGAGGAGCTAAGAATAAACTTGAATTAAGCTAAGAGCAGAAAGGGAAGCTTCTGTTTAAAACCCACGTTTGCGATTGACTGGGTGTTTGACCTCTGGGCAAGTCATTAACCTCGGTGTCTTAGTTTCCACATCTGTAAAGTGGAGATAATAATGTTTCCCTACTTCAAAGAATTATAGATTAATCAATGTCTGAAAAATGTCTCTAACTTGGGCACTGCTATGTAAATATCAAGAGCAGCATGGAGGGAAGTCAGGTGGAAATGCTAGAGAAATAAATCTGAGCTTCCTTTTAATTTATTCAAAATGAAAAAGAATTGCTAGTGTCCGCGTCCCAGAAAATGCTATGAAGGAAATAGCAGTTGCATCTGTATTTGGAAAAATGTCTTTCAAATGATTATAAATCTTTTTTTATTCCAAGTGACACCACTGCAGAGGTGTCTGTTATTAAGGTTTGTGGACTCCAGGCATGTGGGAACCGAGGACTCTTGGATGAATCCGGGCAAACTCTGGCCAGTGTAGATGACTGTCACTATCCCTGGATTGGGTTAACTATAGCTTATGTGATCTTTCTTTCTTTCCCTTTTGACCTAACTGCCCAGCTTCCCTATACCAGAGGGGAGTCTCCTACCAGGGAGGGAACAGGAAGGTAACCGGCAAGTCCAGCTCAGAGCTCTTAGCAGTTCTATCAGAGGATATGGGATTGGAGAGAAGGGTAACTTGTTGGTTATATGCAGTTTTTGGATCACCTAATTCCCAAAGTTGACTTTTGAAGAACTTACAGTCCCACCCTCCCAGCTTTCTAAAATGGTAGATTTCCTGAAAGGACCTTGGTTTATTGGCCAGTTGAAGGTCTCATCATGCTGAGAGAGGTGGTGGCGGTAGAGGAAGATGGGGGTAGTCAACAGAGGCAAGTTGCCTCACAGGAGAAAAAGTGAAACAGACCCCAGAGGGACTCTTAGGGTGCAAAGTCAAAGGGGGGCAGGGAAGCTGGGCCAGAGGGTGGGGGAACGATGCCCACTGGAGGGGAAGCTTCTTGCATGTGGGAGGGAGGGAGGGAGGAGGACAGATTGGGCCTGCTTTGGAAGACAGTTCTGTGTGTGTGGGTGGGGGGGAGATTCTTTGAAGAGGATATCTAGAAATTTTACGAGGCCATGGACTAGTTGTGTGTGTCTGTCTTTCTTCCCCATTTCCCCCCCTTTTAAAATTGAGTTTATATATTAAGATTTGCCTTTGGGCAAGGTGGTTTACAGTAGTCCAGGCACATTCAGGAAACTCAAAGATTTTAAAATAAGAGCAATAGAGAAGGGATGATGGTGTTCTGGATGAAGTAGTACAGTGTATTTGAAACCTTGAGCTGCCTTGCTGGTTGCTGAGATGGTGGTGATCTGGGGCTGATCAGGCTGGGTCCAGCGCCCCCTATGACAGTGTAGTGTGTCTCCCCTATCTGTGGTGTCCATGGTGACCTACCTGAGCACCAGACCTACCTTTGCCTACACATGTTTGATGCCAAGGAGGAGAGAATTTGATCTAAGCTCAAGCCACACCTATTCAAGGGCTGTCCTCAAGGGTCCTAAGGTGTTACCAGGGGTCTGGATTCTCAGATGCTTGGGGTGGATATTGCCTTTTGAGGAGTCTAACTAAATATTCTCCCTATTGGTCATTTGAAATCCCTTTACATAGCTTGCCAGTGAGGAAACAGAGACCAATGGGAAAGCGCTCTTGCACAAGGAATTCATGGTAAGCCCCACTGCATTAGGATTCAACCCCATTGTACAATCTTTTATCTTAAGAGAGGGTATTTCCTCTATGTTGCCTTGCTAGTCATTTATTTTTCTTTCGAAATGTGAGATGACCATGTTATCCAGGGAGTAGCCCTATGACCTCAAGTAATGTTAAACCCCCTCAGTAAAGTAGCTTGACTGAGAATGCTGCTTTTGTGCTGTTTTTTTGTTTGGAAATATCAACCTTTTGTTACAGTGAGAGCAGAGAGTTGTATCTCAGACCCAAGCACCCCAGGCAGCCCTTATGCATATGGGACTAGACTTGGATGAGATGTTTATGCCTTTCCAAGTTCTGTGTCCCCTCCCCTCGCCTCTCCCACTTCCAGATAGAAGCTGCGGAACAGGGCTCAAGCTTTATGTGTGTATGTGAGCACTGTAAAAAAAAAAAATAGTGGCACATTACTGTGTTGCCGTTATTTCCTTGGCTTTCTGAGACTAACTCCTTTTTCTTTATTAGCACCGCCTGAAATGGAATAAAACTTCCGTCTGTTTTTATCTTCTAAATGAGATCTTTTCAAAGATGGCTTCTTTGGGGGAGTCTGGAATAATTAATTCTCTCTCCCCCTCCATCTTTCTCAATGCGTTTAATTTGAACTTTCTTAATGAAAACTCATCTCTCATAAACGCTGGGTTGGCCCATTTTGTGTGTGCTGGCTCTATCCTGCTTTGAGTGATGTGTAAATAAGAGGCAATCTGGTGATGAGTTTTGCTTGTGTGGTGCAGGAGGGTGGAGAGGGAGGAGGGTGTGATGAATAGGGGCAACCAGAAAATGTTCTTGATAATAACATGGCCATGATTGATGTTGCAATTCCTGAAAAATTATCATTGTGATATAATTATTTGTTTATGAACTGTGCCCTGAGACTCCCAAGTTTGTGATTATTCATGGCACAGATAAAACTCTAAAGTCAATAATTCATCAAGGGTATAATGGTTTTGCTTGGGGGAGGTGGGGGGTGTCACAGGGATATTACATCCTGTTTCTGACACTTCCGCTATAAATCTGAGAACTCCTTCAGTGCAAGGAATCACCACCTCCTTATCCTCTGCTCTGTCTTTCTTAAAGTAGTTTTAATATTTTACACATATTATTTTTAAAAACTGAAATTAATTGCATTTTGCCAGAAAGAATTTTTCAACATATGCACATTCTTGGGCCATTCCTTTTGGTGTATCCTATGGCTCCTATATAGGGAGAGGTGAACAGAAGAATAAAAGCATCTGTGCTTTGTCTCCAGAAAAGCACGAGACAACATTGGAAATTTAGGGCTTGTGAGTTTGTTGTTGTTGTTGTTGTTGGAGTCTCATTCTGTTGCCCAGGCTGGAGTGCAGTGGTACGAACACAGCGCACAACAGCTTCAACCTCCTGGGTTCAACTTTTAGCCTCGGCCTCCTGAATGGTTGGGACTACAAGGCACGTGCCACCACTCCCAACTTGTGAGTTTTAATTCCAGGTAGAACATATACTCAGTGAACGTATTTGGGCTAGTCTCTTGGATTTTGGTCCATGAAAGGGGATTAGGATAGCCCTCCTAATTTTCAGAAGATGGATGAGTTCATCTTCTAATTCTTACTTGAATTTTGAGTGATTTTACACATTCACATCGGGAGTCCTGGCATCTCCCCCCCAACCATTTCTGCTCCCATTAAGTGGCAGATATGGTAATCCATATCTTTCATTCTTTCCATTTCCTCCTTGTGGTTGGTTTTTCTTTGCCTCCGTTTACTTACAAGAGAGTAGTCCTTGTAATGTTTATTATGGACGTGCCTGTACCCCAGGGTTCCACAAATATTGGAGTAAGGTCTCTCCTTTCCAGCGAGTTGTGTGTAGTAGTCTCAGGGGGTATGTAAAGTACAATGATGATGAGGAATGTGGTTTCAGAGGCTCTGGGCTCTTGCTCACCTTCCATGCCTAGTGAATTGCTTAAGTTGCTTTCCATTCAAGCACATGCCAGCATTTTGTGAGGGCTATGCACATAGAAGAAGGTGGGAGGCCTACCACCACAAAAGTTTGTGCAAAGGCTGAAGTGTTCTGGCTGGAGACTTAAGATGAGACAATAATTTGATTTGGCTGCTAAGAAGTGACTGTGATTGCAGGCAGTTTTAGTTAGAAGTTGAGTCCTGAGGAAGAGATGGGATGGGATTTCTATGCTACACGGGCAGCAGATCACATTTTGGGCTATGTGGCTGGTCCAAGGTGCCCCATTTTAATAGGGGCTGTTATGAATGGAATGGGGTCCTTCTAAAAGTTGAAGTCCTAACTCCCAGCACCTCAGCATGTGACCACATTTCCATTTCCTTCTCATGGCAGGGTTGTTGTAAATGAAAGTAGTTAAGATGAGGTCATACAGCAGTAGGGTGGGTCTTTAAGAGAATTCTGTGTGAAGACATGGACACACAGGGAGAAGATGGCCATATGACAATGGAGGCGGAGGTCAGAGTCATGCATCTTCCAGCTATAGAATGTCAAGGATTGCCAGAAACTGCCAGGATCTAGGGGAGAAGCATGGAACAGACATTCCCTTGGAGTCTCCCAGAAGAACCAGCCTTGCTGGCACCTTGATTTTAGATGTCTAGCCTCCAGAACTGTGAGAGATTAAATTTCTTTTTTAAGCTACCCAGCTTGTGGTAATAAGGCAGCCCTAGACAACAAATACAAATAGAAAACCAATGACAAATTCTGGTGCACTTAGATGAGAATGACTAGGAGAGTGAAGGATTCTGCCATAATGTCATTGGAGGAGCAATTCAAAGAACAAGAGACATTTAGCCTGGAGATTTATTGAAACTCTGACATCCATCTTCACATCGTTGAAGGCCACTTAAATGGAAGAGGGCTTAGATTTAGTCCCTTTAACTCCAGAGGCAAGATTTCAGCATAACACCAGCTTAAAATTATAACTCTCCAACAGTGGGCTAGAAGGACCTCTGCACTAGAATTATTAAGATGTGATTTCTACACAAGAAATTCTACACGAGAAATGTGATTTCGTCTTCTCCCTTGCTAAGATTCTCTGGATGACTGTTGTGGTTATACAGCTCAGTGCTCCTCTGAGAAGATACACTACTAAGTGGTACTTCTTTGTGAATCTAAGATCCATTTGCTGTGCTGTCCGTGGGATATGATGTCATGGCTTAATGAGTTACTTACCAACAGCTTGGGGTCTTTCCTCTTCCTCCTTTTTCTCTATTTCAATAACTTTAGTGGGTACAAATAGTTTTTGGTTACATGGTTGCATTGTATCTTCCTCCTTTTTCTATCTGCTTTACCTAAACTATTGCTGTATAAAGAGTAGCTAGTATTGCGGACACACCCACCCACTGACAACATCTGTCAATGGCCACCTCTGTGCCAGACATATGGACAACCCAGAAGGGAGGAAAGAGTGAACTTGCTGCTTTATCCACTTTGACATTCTGGGTTTTTTTTTTTTTTTTTTTGAGCTGGGGTCTTACTCTGGCTGGACCTCAGTGACATGATCTCAGTTCACTGCAGTCTCAATCTTTTGGGCTCAGGTGATACTCCTAGCTCAGCCTTCCGAGTAGCTGGGACTACAGACACACGCCACCATATCCAGCTACTTATCATCATCATTATTGACATTTTAATAGAGACAAGGTTTTTCTTTGCTGCCTAGGCTGGTCTTGAACTCCCGGACTCAAGCGGTTCTCTCGCCTCTGCCTCCCAAAGTGCTGGGGTTTCAGGTGTAAGCCACTGCATGGTGACAGTCTTTTCTTGATATAAACTCAAACTATCCTGTCAAACCACATGAACATTTCCAGTGGCATCTCTGCTTCTCGAAAAGTCACATTTTGTTTTTTCACTTCTTCATTCACCAGTATTCAGCAGATATTTACAACCAACACTATTTGTAAATCATTGTCTAGGAACTATGGAAGTATACGAAGATGAATAAGCAGTGATTTATGCCCGTGGGGACTTTACTAAGGAAGTCCCCCTTCTTTATAATGGTTTCCTAGGAGACACAGGAAAGCAGAGACAGTTAAGTGTGTTCACTTACCTTAGTGTCCCAAAGAGCTTCTTAAGCCTGCTAGTTGTCATCTGTCTTTGGGAATTATGCTCAAGAACAAGGCTTGCTTTTTTTTGTGTTGGCAAAGGTATTCTTCCCTTTCTCCCAAATCTTTCGTTCTTTCTACTTCTTGAAACTGGATAATAATCTTGGCTTGAACAGACTATCTTCTGGGCTTAGGATACATGATCTCCTATTCTCAATGTCACACATATGCCAAGTTGATTTCAAGTTGCCTTAAACCTTCTCAATGTTAAATAGACTTTGTGTAGGAGTAGGAGCAGATGGGTAAGAATTATAGTCCACAAGGACTAAAACCAGCTTCTTTGTGCCCAGGTAAATGCTTATTTTCCCTCTTGTCCTACCTGCTGCTTTTATGTAAACATTTTCTTGTTCTTCATTGCCAAATACACTAGTATCAGTATCAGCTGGGGGGAAGAAGGGAGGAGGTGCAGGGAGCTGGTTGGTGATCCCTGCTCCGTCCATCACCTGCAGACTGAAGCCTTGACAAGTTGATCTGCTGCCAGCCTGGCAAGGGAGAGGGGTCCTGTAGTCTGCCAAGCTCAGGGCTCTGGCTTAGTTGCCAGCAATGGGGCTAGGGAGGTGGCAGGATTTCCTGATTATCAATGAGTTTGAGCACAGAGCTCATTTGCTCTTTCTGGTCAAGAGATGTTCTTTATTTCATGAGTGACCTATTTTAACATCGATGGGTGTGTAGAGAGGACAGGGAACTTGATGTTAAGAAAGGCTTAAGCTTGGGTAAGCATTCAAGATTTCCACTATTCCACTAGTTCTACTGCAGAGGCTCCAAATACTGTATGAAATTTTCTTTTCTTTTTTTTTCTTTTTTTCTTGAGTTGGGGTCTCACTCTGTCACCCAGGCAGGAGTGCAGTGGTTCAATCACAGCTCACTGCAACCCTGACTTCCTGGGCTCATGTGATCCTTTCACCTAAGCCTCCCAAGTAGCTGGGACTACAAGCATGTCACCGCACCCGGCTATTTAAAACTTTTTTGGGGGTAGAGACAAGGTCTTGCCATGTTGCCCAGAATGGTCTTGAACTGCTGGGTTCAAGTGATCCTCCTGCCTTGGACTCTCAAAGTGCTGGGATTACAGGCGTGAACCACTGTGCCCGGCTTGTGAGAACATCACCATGTCTGGCTTCCCCACTTCAATCCTTATTGCTACCATCTCTGGATCACAGGGCCGACGGAATGCCCAGAAGCAAAGTGTTGTGGCTGACCATCAGCGCCATCCAATCCCATACTCATACAATTGCCCCTCTGCCTTGGCAGGACCCTGCCCTGTACAAAGCTTTGAAGCCACCACCAACAGCCAGTTTCACAGACGTCTACCAGACAGTGCCTGGGGTAAGCTGGCTTCATCTCTCAGCGTTATTCAGTCATCTGCTCAGGATAGTTTCCAGTTTCATCAACTTTTGACTTCTCAGTCTTGCTATTCTATATCCTTCTGACTCTCAAGAGCAAAAGGAAAATAAATTTTAGAAAAGTAGTTGGGCAAACCCAATTCTGTGTTCTCGATCACCCTCTCTCTATTCCCTATTTTTAGGTACTTATTTCAAAGCATAGCAGAGACATCTAGAGCCCCACGATCCTAACCACATTTCCATATCTGCACCCTTCCATTAATCAAAACTACTCACAAGTTGACAAATGTCCCTGAAGACTAGGGAGATGATATTTGTTATTGTTGGTGGCTTTTGGACAAAAGTGCTTGTCCCACGCGCCCCCCCCCGGCTCAGCCCATTCATATCTCTTCATTTTTTGGAGACCACAGCCTTCACTGTTGACCCACCTTATCCTTGACTTTTTGATAACACTTGACACTCTTCCTAAAGAGTTACCAGATGACTCTCTTTAAAATGTGACAGGCCACATGCTAACCTAACCATAATACAGCACAACCATGACTTAGCTTGTCTGAAGAAAGAAAATACATTATTTAGTATAAAGAGAAGATATAAGCGATGGAACGGTTGATTATACATTAAAGACTGTAATACATGGAAATATCGAGTGCATTTTAAATGATTAATGTATGAAAACTGTCATCACTCACTGTGCATTAATCAAGAAAAAATGCACACTTCCCATAGTGGTTAATGTTGCAGGCCCATTGTTCAGCTTTGATAATGTGCATAATAATGCTCAGTATGACAATGAGTTGGGGTAGCTGAAAATTTAGGATGATTGCAAGTTTGGTGTAGTATTTGGATTAGCATCTTAATCTGGGCCTTGTCAGCCTCATCAGTTCACAAGATGTATATTTTTTTTCCAAAACTAGCAAAAACATGAATGTATTTTTAAACTTTTTAAAAATAAAGAATAATGACCAAGGTACCTGCTTAAACAAATACTACCAGCATTCATTAGTTAGGATGGTTACATGTAAAAGAAATGATGCCAGATAGTAACAAATCCAAGAGAAGTTTATTATGAAAATGGCACCTGCGGATGAAAAAATTAAGTTACATAAAGACAACCATGTATGTGACATGTATGAGAATCTACAAAAGTATCAAAAGAACCCTGTTGTAAATGAAGTATGTACATTTCTGATTTGCAGCATTATCAATGGTCAATGAAAAAAAATGTTTCAAAATAAGCCAGGCACTCAGGAAGTTAGGTCCGGTTAGCTTCACACAAAACAAATGTACCATAGCTGTCGCTTTGTAACGTTTTAATTATTTTTTATATATATATCGTAGAGTTGGTAACACTGCTAAGATTTTTACGAACAGAATATCCCTTTCCCCATTATTCAGCTACTTGGCACCAGTCTCCTCATAAAAGTTTTCATATATTTGTACAAGAAATAGTTAAAAACACAGACACAGTCTTCACAGGTAATGAAGTGTTTTTTTTTTTTTTCATTTTGTAATTTTAAACACTATGGATTTAGACAGCAGCTGTGATTATCTGTTAGTTTAAATCACCAGAAATCATTTTGACACAACACAGAAACATTTATAAAAGAAAAAAAAAACAAAAACAGCTGTCTAGCTGTTCTTTGTAGCTGATAGGTGCATTCCTTTGATTGTTCGATAGCTAGAGCAGAGCTTCCAAAATTAATCTTTAAATTTCTTGATCGACCTTCTTCACCTTCTAAACCTATTTAAATCCTTCAAGTAAGCTCACTATTAAAATCTGTGGCATTTAGCATCTATTTGTTATTGTTCCACCACGGTCTGGGCCCAACTCATGGAATCAAAGGTCCTTGAGGAATCCACTCAACACAGTGATATTCAAAGGACAGCCAAGTTACTATATTAGCATTGCACAAATAAACAAATATTATATGACAATTCTAGATTCTGTTCCCCCCTCCCATTTTGTTTCTTAAAAATGGTGGTTGACCTTTGAAATAATTTTCTGTCTCACTGGTAATTGCTTTATATATTGCTCCATCAGCCAACCTGAAAGGAAACCAAAGAAAAGCACCCACTGCTTATAGGTAGAGCACAAGGGACTCTGGGAATGTTAACAACTGAGGCTATATGGCATCAATTTATGTAATATATCTGAGCATTATTCTTCAGTGCTTTGTGTTGCACTCCAGAAGAGAGAGTCATACCCAGAATTCCGTTGTGGGAAAAAATGGCTCCATTAACCTTGAGCTAGTTAAGAGTCTTTTTTTTTTTTTTTCTTTTTTTCTTTTTTTTAAATCTCTGAGAATGAAAGAGAGTTTGGAGATAGGGGGAAAGGATGAAGAGGAGGGAAGTGGGGGAGACAGGAAAGGGAGGAAAAGACAGGAGAGGTAGGGAGACTATACACCAGCAAAGCAACAACAGGAATTTTAAAAGGTAAAAACGGAAGATTCACAGACAGTAGAAGCAGCATAGGGTGACATTACGGAGGAAGGCCACCACACAAAAACCACTAACCCCCAAGATCACTGATTCACTAGGACTGCAGGAATGGGACTGTACCACTCCGGACTAGAGATAGAGCACAGAGAAGACAAAGGACAAAACAACTACATTAGCTTAGTATATACTGCATATAGAAACACACATTGAAACTGCAATGGGACTGACAGCCAAGGACACGTACACATTGTACACATTACAGTTCTTACAACTGTTATTCGATGCCTTAACAAACAGCTGCCAAAAATGAAGTGGAAGAAGAATTTATACTTGACAGTCATTTGGAGTGTTTGACACCACACTGATTTCTGGCAACAAAGACAAAATAGGATATTTTTTTCTTTTTCTTTTTCTTTTTTTTTTCTTTTTTTACTTAATGTGCAGTTTTCAGTTGCAGTTATCTGTCTGAAGCTTATTAACCCATTCTTTAGTTTTAAAACTTACTGGTTTCAACCCAGAAAGAAGAACCAAAGGGAAGTAAATTCCATCACATCAAATCAGTCCCCCAAAATGCAACCTTCCTTTTCTTTTAAGCAAGAAATGAAAAAAAAAAAAAATCAAAAACATGTTAAATATTTTTCCTTCTTTTACTCTGAAGTGTTATTGAAGTTGCAAAATTAGCCTCAGTTAGACTGAGTAAGGAAAAAACAAATATAAAGCTCAACGAAAGGCAGTATGTACCTATACCGCTCCTCAAATCAGTTTGACAGAGTTTTCCAGAAGCCCCTTTAAAAAGGACTTTCCTGACCCATTAAATTTAACACGAGGCTATGTTTGTTAGTTGGGAGGTACAAAATTTTAAGTCCTGCAGCAAACGTTAATGAGGGCTTTGTCTTAACTAACCAAGGAGACTGCAGCAACCGACTCCAGACCAGGACAGAACACTCCCCCCCCCCCAAAAAAAAACCCAGTCCAGGAGCTGCATTTTGTATGAAGACATTACAGATTAATAAATGATAGCACCATGGTTTTAGAAATTAAGTTAATGTTTCAGTAATTAACATTTAGTCCAACTTGTTTTTTTTAAAACATTCTAGTCACAGGCCAGAAATTAAGTTTAAGAACCCAAATTATTTTTATGTGCAAGTAAGAAAATCTTAAAATCTTAACCATCAAAAGAGAATTAAATTCTGCATAAAACTCTAAAATACTATTCCCCTATTTTTAAAGGAATGAGGAACAGAAACAAACAAACCAAAGAAACCCACCCCATCTCATTTGACTTAGTCAAACAGGGCACGTTGTTTATGCTTGTCTCTCTCCACCTTGATCACATCAAGATCTTTGTGAAGATCAAACCCCAATGGTTGTCACTCGAGAAATCTCTTGACCACAAGACTGAGTATTCTATGGCAGAGGCATAGACACACAAAAGACATCTATCTCAACAAAGATGCGAAGGAAAAGCCAAAACAACCCGACACACACCTCGGAAGAAGACAGAACGGCAGGCAGCTGGTCCTCGGACCCTCGGAAGGCAAAAAATAAACATATCTTTACAGGAAAGAAGAAGTCAGGCGCG
>NW_007250630.1:20262-20724 GCF_000164805.1 Carlito syrichta
CAGGCCCCCCGGGCTCGACGCGCTGGACAGGCGCCGGCGGCTGGCGCTGCCGCCCTTCTGCCGTTTCCGCCGCTTCTTGCGCTTCTGGTGCTTGCTGGAGGCCTGCGCGCCCGCCTCGCCCGCGCTGTCCGAGTCCTTGGCGCTGTCCGACGTCAGCGACTCGCAGTTCTGCAGCCGCAGGTCCGACTCGCTCTCCACGTAGCGCTCCACCTTGATCTGCATGGGCCCCAGCGCGCCGAAGCCGTCCGCGCCCGCCTTGGGGTTCTCGAAGTCCGAGTGCTCGAAGCTGTCGTCGCTGTCGCGGCTGTCCGGGTTGCTGGAGCTGTGGCCGTCGTCGTTGCAGTGCATGTCGTTGTCGCACGCGTTGCCCGACTTCTTCCGGTCGGGCTCCGGGTCCTCGCTGTTCTCCGACTGGTTCCCCTTCTCGTCGGACTTGGAGTTCTCGTTGTCCTCTGCGTGGGG
>NW_007250630.1:21180-29064 GCF_000164805.1 Carlito syrichta
AGGAGACACCACGTTAGCAGGGCGGGGCCGGCCTCTCGTCTGAGGCGGCTGGGGGACAGCCGAGGCGGCGTTCTGCCCCCCACGGCGAGCTTCTCCGCCGCCTCCCGAGGACCGGACGCCCGGGCTTCCTCCCTGCGGAGGGCCTGGACGGCCACGCTTCCTCAAAGCCCTGCGCGGGCATTACCTGGACGCCCGTCACACATGCAGCATCCCAGGCTCCACCCAGACCTACAGAGCCCGATTCTGCGTTTGAACAAGATCCCCAGGAGATTCTTTGGCCTGCTAATGTTTGAGAAGTCCTGCAGAGATACTCAGGGAGTCAGGTTAAGTCACCTGCAATCACGTGCCGGTGGCACAGGAAAAGGAGGGCAAGCAAGGTGCTTTCTGAAAAGTCTGCACACTTGTTCATTACTGAAAACCACACTTCCTCTTTCTCCTCATTATCTTTCTCCTTAGCACTTACCATCATCTGATTCACAGCATGTCTTAATTATTTACTTGTATTTACTTCCGTCTCTCTTACCCTTACTAGGATATAAATTACGCGAGGCTGGACATTTTTTGGTCTGTTTTGTTCACAGCTCTGTACTATATAAAAAAGGAAACAGAGACGATCTATTTGGAACTTGTGTCTTAGCAAAGACCTTTCAAATTAATGCAATTTAAGGGATGGGGAGATAACCAAAGGTCCGCCCTGAGTACTCCTCCCCTCCTCCACCTCCCTCAAGCTGGGTCTAGAGTCAAGGGATACGGGGTTCCGATGCCAGAGAGCAGGTGCCCTCGTGGTAGAGGTGGTGGTGAGGGAAACCAAGCCCCCTGTCATGGTTTGGGGATAACAGTAACACAACCCCGGAAGACTAAGAGAAGAAGCCTGATTGGCAAGCCTGGACTAGAACCTTCGGCAAACCACATAACTACCATGGCCTTTGTTTTCCTGTATGCAGCATAAGAGCATAGCATTAGAAGAAGGTTAGGTCTTTTTACAGCTGTAAAACCCTATTAGTTCTGTGCTCCCTGGCCCTACGTGTTTTTGTGGAAGGGGCTTGGGGGTTGCAGGGAAAGTAACTTTTTAATATTAACTTTCTTGTGCCCCAGAGAACTACTCATGAGATCTACTTCCTCACATAACTAGAAACAGGAAAGCGTAGATTTGTTCTGCATAGATTCAGGAAATAAGTAACAGTCCACATCCTGAAGGAGGTATTTGCTGAGGCCATGAAGTATCATCTCACTTTAGAGGCTCAGTCCCGGTTTGGTGAGACTGTGAATATTTGGGCTCAAAGCCACAGACTGCCCTGGAACTATAGCCCCAGTGCCTGCCTCCAGTAAAGAGGCCAGAGCCAGCCTCTTTACTGGATTAGAGCAGGGCTCTGTCTGTCTGGGCAGCAGAGGGCTGACACGAAGCGACAGCCACATCCATCTCATTCCGTATATTCATGCATGTATATATTTATACACCACATGTATAAATATCTATATATTTGCACACAACCACATTATGTTGTATTGTGGGTGTACATGTCGGTATGGGGTAGTGTTCAGATAACTACATGGGTATGTGTGGAGAGAGAGGAGAGAGATTCAGTGATAACTTGATGTGACAGATGTCTCTTTATAAAATATGACCAGTCGCTTTGCCTCTGACGATAGCCCCTGGCCACTGCCCACCCCCGTGTTTGTAAGGCGAGCCCTAGCTGCAGAACATGGAGAAGAAGTAATACCTGTGATACCTGAGGTGTCTTTAGAGTCTGATTCGGAGTCGGATGTCTCTGAGGATTCGGAAGTCTTCTCTGGCAGATGCGGGAGCTGCGCGATGTCCATGGGCGTGTCCTTGTACTCAGGATTACTGTGAGGGGAGGGAGGCATCCATCAGGAGTGTAGACAGACGTTCTGCATGGTTTGCTTGGGACCATCTTCCCCCCACTTCCTTGTCCCAAACTTCTGGAGTTTAGAAAGTTTCAAAGACTAAACATGTAATCACATCTCAGCTCTTCATGGGACTTTTTATGGAAGCTTGGAGTGCATGTGCCAGGGTGCAGCTGCACCCTGTGACAACGTATGAATACCCAAATGCTAGATGAAAGCCACCGAAAAGCTTTTAAATAACCAGGTGCCACTGGGGGCCAGGGAACGGTACATTCCTTGACATTCCTCTTAGAGTAACACCTGGGGGAAGGGAGGATGAGAAGTACTCTCAGCACTTTATTCCCCTACCTCCTGGCGTGCCCTGTCTTCTTTTGGGCTTCTAATGAGCCCATTGCCTCAGTGCCCTTGTCTTGGCCCCTTGGTGTGGCTTCTCAGCTGTTCAAGATGGCTCCAGAGCCATTGGGGATGGGGGATTGAGCAGACCCCTTGGTGGCTAACGATCTGACAGATGAGCAGGTGCACCTTGGGATGTGTGGAGTGTGGCTACTGCACTGTCAACACACCCATTACAATCACATTTTCATCGGCTCATGTGGTGTACACCTGTGGCTTGTTAGCTAGAAATCTGATTGCAGTGGTGTGAAAGAGGCCCTAACAGAACGGATCTAACCCCACTTACACAAATGTACTTAGTTTCTGTTCTATTTTTAATTGGGAAACAAGTCTCTTCTAGAAAAGAGAGCACGTTGGGTCAGTTTGAACCGTTTTCTGGAAATGCCACTCCAAGCCCAGCCTGATGCAGGAGCGGTGTGGGCTCCTGTAATCTGAAGGCACAAGGAAATCCTCCTGCTTCAACATGGGAAGTGCCTCTTCTCTCTTTCCATGATAGCTAGTCAAGCAGAGACTTACAATTGATGATTACTGACTCATTTGCTAATCTCTAGTGAAACTCCTATATTAAAGCATCACTGTTTCAGTAACTACTCTAAAACTGCAAATGTCCCTGGGAGGGGTAATTCACGAGAATGGATTATCAGGCATTTACTCCTTAGTGTGAATTAGCTTCAGCAGCAGAGCTTTCTCCAGATAATCAGATGGGAATAATGGCTGGGAGGTGGGCTTAGCACTTACGTTGTCTCTGAATACTCTGAGAGTCTGTAATTCTGTTAAGTGCTGTGAGAGAATGGGAAGAAGACCGGAGGAACAGTAATTTCAGAGCAGGGACGTACAAGCCTGGATTGGGGCCCAGGTGCAAGGGATTCTGGGAAGGAGGAAGTAGCATGGAAGAGTTGCTCAGGGCAGAACCAAGAGACAAGAATGTGGGAAAGAAACCCAAACTTCTGTAGTTGTGGTTTTGCCAAGACCACATCACTTTCTTGCTAGACGTCTAGCTTATAGAAGTGAAGCTGATGGATGGCTGTCTTGGTGGAGTTTCCTCTGCTACAGCTCATCTACATGAGTCTTCTGTGGCCCAGATGCCATGGGTGGGTGTAGGGGGCATCACAGATCACTCATCCTTCCATTTGCAGCCTTTTGTCATTGACCTCAGGGTGGGTAAAATTAGGTCTTCCATGCCCAAGATCAAGACTCTTGAGCCTGAAGACTGATCTTTCATACCCAAACTGCTTTCTTCCTATCCATATGGAATTTGCTGGAATAGAATCATGAAGCTCATGAGTTTGATCCTAGGCTATCAACATTGCACAGCTTGACTTTTTCTTAGCTCTTCTTACTCCTTCCATATGAGGACAGAGGAGGAAGTCACGAAGCTGATGAGGCGGTAAGAAAGACCCAGATAGGAAGAAACCAGAGAGATACTTCAGGGCCCTGTGTTACATTAACGTGGGAGACAGACACTTTCTAGCCTATCGTGTCTGCTGTTACCAATGTTTAATTCTTAATATTAATGGGTCTTCTTGGCACAATGCCATTTTTGCCCAAATAATGTCAAAGCCGCAATACCATACTCTGTCTGCTGTTTGGCGTGAGAGTTTTTATAACTACCTGCATTACACAGAGTCACTACAGTATTCCATGAAACTATGTACAAGGATTCCTTCATGTTGGAACTCATGTTGAGCATATCGCAGAACATAGGGGAGCCGAATGAAAATCAGGCCTTGGAGAAAGGCACATTAAATACACATACTCTTACCTTTAGAGAGAATTAATGTAGAGCCGAAGAGGTCAAAAAAAGGAAATAGAAAGTAGATAAATGAAGACTCTTTTAAGTGGTGCACATTAAGGCCCTCTCTAGAGCAATAATCATTAGTGTCTGATTGATATGCTGTTGGTAGCAAGCACATTCATGCCTTCAAGTCATCACCAAAGTATGTGAACACACTCAGAAGGGCCAGTGTGCTGATGAGCCATGGTTTGTTAGCTTCTCAGCTCCACTTGGCTGTCTCAAAGAAAAATGGGGATCAGTTACTCCCCGTCCAAATGATCAGCCAAAGGGCACCAACTTCCATTCATTAACCCTATTGGAAGTCTTCTCACTCAGACCACGTGTGGGCTCTGCGAGGTAGCTTTAGGCCAAGGGAAGCCAAAGCCTGGCATGACAATGGTGAGGAGGGAACCAGGCAAAGCACAGTGGTAGCTGCATGCAGGGATCAGTGAAGAACCTCTCAGAAAGCTTGCCCCCAAACTCAGATCACCAGTCTGTGGATATCGGTTATTTTTCTGCTGGTTTGACTTCAAAGGCAGACTGAAGATGGGGAAGGAGAGAAATAGTGTATCACACTAGAATTTAGGAAGCAGTTGAGCTTGGAACTCAGTCGTGGGTATACATTTCAGGACACTTTTTTTTTTTTTTTTTTGAGTTGGGGTCTCACTCTGTCGCCCAGACTGGAGTACAGTGTGGCCACTCCCTGGCCACCGCAGCCTCGACCTGCTGGGCTCCGGCGATCCTTTTGCCTCAGCCTTCCGAGTAGCTGGAACTACAGGCACGTGCTACCACACCCGGCTAATTTTTTGACTGATTGTAGAGATGAGGTCTTGCCAAGTTGCCCAGGCGGGTCTCGAGCCCGCAGGCTCAGGCAATCCACTCACCTCAGCCTCCCAAAGTACAGGATTACAGGCTGAGCCACCAAGCCCAGCTGAGGACACATTTTTAAGAGTAGTAAAACTTGCCGGAGGTCATAGAGCCAATAGCAAAAGAAGACTGCCTTCATTTTCATGCTGATATTGTCTTGATTTTGGCAAGCAACTCACTTTGTTTACCAAAACTTTAATGCCTAGGGAATCAAACCCTATGTCATATGCTCAGGGTATCATAAGGAACGAAATAAAAGAGGGGATATAAGATACCCTGCTACTTTTCTCCCGTCTCCTTTCACTTAATGTCACAAGATGGGAGGGTGAGTGTGTGTGTGATGAGGATCAGGGCGTGCTTTGTGAATGCTTCAGTTGTAAACCCAAGTCTGCATTCTTTTTCTGGCCTGAGCATTTGTGGTACAACGAAAGCAACTTCTGCAGAGATGCCCCAATGTTGGCAGACCAAGAATTATTGAAAAATTTGCAAATCTTCCCCACAAGTCCCTTCCAACACATTTTGATCTTCTTACATTTCTTCGAATCTTGTGGAAAGAACAGCAGAATTTCCGTATAATTCCACACCAGGTACTGTCAAAAGATAATACTCACAACATGTCAGCTATTAACCACGGGGCTGCTTATGTTGTAACTGAGGCTGGAATACAAAAGAAGCAGAAAATATACCTAAGAAGATAATTCACCCAGATGATATTCTTTTCATTTGCATTCTTGGCATTAATGGCTATCGTGGCACTAGACTGTATCCAAATATATCCTCCATTCTTCTGCATCCAACGATAGTACTTCGTCACACACTGACCCTTGTTCAGCACTGGGGGGAGAAACAAAACAGAAGGCATCGTATTAGGGTTGGGGCCACATGGTTTTCATCTTTGCAAAACCTCAAGCCTAGAAATAGGAGGTCCTGCGCCAAGCCGGGGGTGGCCCTCTGTGTGCTTAATGTAGAATGCCATTAGTAGGACAAGTGAAATCAACAATACAGTGGAGCGGCACCCCTACAGCCTGGGTTATTGGCATCTGTAGCAAGACTTTATTCCGTTTTGGG
Organism: Carlito syrichta; assembly: GCF_000164805.1. Lineage (NCBI taxonomy): Eukaryota > Metazoa > Chordata > Mammalia > Primates > Tarsiidae > Carlito > Carlito syrichta. The sequence continues at coordinate 27,149 of NW_007250630.1, forward strand.
CAGCCATGGTGTGAAAGGAAGAATGAAAGGACTGCAAATCTTTTTTGGCTCACAGAACACCTAATGCGGTGTGGACATTGTCAATGGGTTTGACATCAGATGGTAAGAAAGGCAAATTTGTATGTGATCTTTTCATAGCTTTGAGGTAGACCTCTTTGAGATTCTGGATATTTGAATGGTTCCAAAGATGCTTCACCCCTCTGTCTTTGATCATTTCTCCTCAGTGTGAGCAATATCAACCAGCGTCCTTATATATTTGTTCCTTTTGATCTTGTCTAACAGAATTTATAGTCCTTCGATGAACTAAATTTACATTGGTCAGTTGGGGGAGATTCTGGTGAGACTCTGCTGAATGCTGGAACAAAATAAATTCCACAGTCGAGCCAGAGAGAAACACTGGCCTAAGGGAGTCACAGAATTGACTTGGCTAGAGCCAGACAGAGTGACAGCTCCACGCAGACTCTGAAATATGGCCCAAAATGAAGGAACAAGTAAAAACAATCAGTAATGTGAAACGGTGCCATTAAATACCCACTGAAAGAGCTTTAAAATGCAGATGTTAAAAATGATACTTTAACCAAAATCTTGCCAAGCTGGAGTTGATTTGATTTGTATCTGGGTACTCCTGAGCTAGTAAAAGGGGGAAAGTGCAGTAAATCATCCCCTGAAATAAAGTGCTACGGATGGGAATGGTTTAAAAGGATGCCGGAAATGTGCAAAACCCGCTGTTATTACTTGGATACGGATCGCAGGAACTCGGCGCCCCCCTGAAGCTCACTGGCGGGCTGGCCACTAGAGGGCAGTGTGCACTCGTCTACGTCGCCCACTTTTGGCATGTCCTTGTCTCCGTCTGCTAAAATGAAAAACCTCTAACTGCTGTAATAAATTTGGCTAAATTAGCTGCTAAATGGTTATCTCAAGTAATATGTATTTGCATTAATCATCTTGCTCTAAACCAGAACAAGCCAGAGTCCTAAAGACGTAGTAAATTCATATTGTCCATTTAATTACGGCTAATAAGTGCTTCATATACAATAGTTTCATGAAGTACATTTTGATTTTTTGGGGCGGGGGGTGGATGGGTAAAGGGAAGTCACTTTGGAAAAGAGCCGTGTTTAAGGCTGTTGAAGCTCTCCTTGTCATGTCCTGAGCCTCTCTTCCTGGCTCTGACAGTACTCAAAAATCAAACCTCCAAATCTGATATCAATAAACATATCAACTTTGAAGATTTTCTTCCATTCTTCCCTTTTTTTTCTCTCAGTACACTGACTGGATAGTTGTAAAATTTAGTAATCATGTCTTAGCTGTTACTTGAAAAAGCCTCACACTGATGGGTGTTTCAGATCCTGGCAAGTTCCATTCTGAAGTTATTCAACAGTTTAAAGTATTTTTAAGGCCTGGAACTGTCGTTTACTCTTGGTGGTGAGGCTCCACAGGTAGCATTGTGCTTCCCTTTTGTAGGCAATTGTCAGTTCTGCCATTCTGCATGCATGGCTTCCCAGGCTACAAAACTGCGTGGTGAAGCTGAAAGCAGTAAAATACTAACTCCGCCATCCAGCTCTTCTGTCAAACCATTGTTGCATGCAGCGTGATGTGCTTTTATTCAAATCCTCTCAACCTGGCTAACTATTAATAGAGGAACGATGGGTTATGTAACTCTGTCCACTACTTTCGGAAACAAACTTCCAGCACCCCAGTCTGTGGCTGGCGGTATAATTCTGGCTGCTTTGTGTCTGGAATAAGGAATGGTTCCAAGTGGCTCCAGTATTTTCAACAAAGGCAAAGAGATGAAGAATGCCCCTTTCAGAATCACATGAAGATGGTAGGCCAGATCAGCACAGCCTGGCTGGGAATTCTGGACTGGAATGTGACCTAAAGCAGGCAAAACTAAAAAAAAAAAAAAAAAAAAAAAAAAA